>NC_087170.1:3189226-3206726 GCF_035594125.1 Scylla paramamosain | reverse complement strand
AGATACGCCCAACATTCTTGACCTTTTCCTAACCTCTAATCCTTCTGCTTATGCTGTCACCTTTTCTTCTCCGTTCGGCTCCTCCGATGAAAATATCATATTTGTATCTTGTCCTATTACTCCAGTCCCTCCTCAGGATCCCCCTAAGTGAAGGTGCCTCTGGCGTTTTGCCTCTGCTAGTTGGGTGGAACTGAGTACATATTTTGCTGATTTTCCTTGGAATGACTACTGCTTCCGTGTAAGAGACCCGTCTTTGTGTGCTAAGCGCATAACAGAGGTGATAGTGTCTGGCATGGAGGCGTACATTCCTCACTCTTTTTTTCGACCTAAAGCTTCCAGACATTGGTTTAACACAGTTTGTTCTCGCGCTATACATGATAGAGAGGTGGCCCACAGAAAGTAGTTAGGCCTTCCATCATCAAAATCTCATGAAATTCATATTTCTGCCCTTAACCATGCCAAGTATGTTCTCCAACTAGCCAAAAACTCCTTCATTAACAGAAAGTGTCAAAACCTTTCAAGATCAAACTCCCCTCGTGACTTCTGGCATCTAGCCAAAATTATCTCCAATAACTTTGCTTCTTCTTGCTCTCCTTTATTTCAGTCAGATAGCACCACTGCTATCACACCTATTTTAAAGCTGAACTCTTCGCTCAAACCTTTGCTAAAAACTTTACCTTGGACGATTCTGGGCTTGTACCTCCCTCTTCTCCACTCTCTGACTACTTCATGCTACCTATTAAAATTCTTTGCAATGACGTTTTCCATGCCCTTGCTGCCCTAAACCCTCGGAAGGCTTATGGACCTAAAGGGGTCCCTCCTATTGTTCTCCGAAACTGTGCCTCCGTGCTTGCACCTTGCCTAGTCAAACTCTTTCAGCTCTGTCTGTCAACATGTACCTTTCCTTCTTGCTGGAAGTTTGCCTACATTCAACCTGTTCCTAAAAAGGGTGACCGTTCTAATCCCTCAAACTACCGTCTTATTGCTTTAATGTCCTGCCTATCTAAAGTTTTTAAATCTATCCTCAACAGCAAGATTCTTAAACATCTATCACTTCACTACCTTTTATCTGATCACCAGTATGGGTTCCTTCAAAGCCGCCCTACTGGTGATCTTCTGGCTTTCCTTACTAAGTCTTGGTCATCCTCTTTTAGAGATTTTGGTGAAACTTCTGCTGTTGCCTTGGACATGTCAAAAGCTTTTGATAGAGTCTGGCACAAAACTTTGATTTCCAAACTACCTTCCTACGGTTTCTATCCTTCGCTCTGTAACTTCATCTCATGTTTCCTTTCTGACCGTTTTATTGCTGCTGTGGTAGACGGTCACTGTTCTTCTCCTAAATCTATTAACAATGATGTTCCTCAGGGTTCTATTCTGTCACCCACTCTGTTCTTATTATTCATTAATGATCTTCTAAACCAAACTTCTTGTCCTACGACTCCTACGCAGATGATACTACCCTGCACTTTTCCACGTCTTTTCATAGACGACCAATCTCTCAGGAAGTAAACATTTCATGCAGGGAAGCCACAAAACGCTTGACGTCTGATGTTTCTAAAATTTCTGATTGGGGCAGAGCAAACTTGGTACTGTTCAATGCCTCAAAAACTCAATTCCTCCATCTATCAACTCGACACAACCTTGCAGATAACTATGCCCTCTTCTTCAATGATACTCAAGTGTTCCCCTCTTCTACACTGAATATCCTCGGTCTGTCCTTCACTTATAATCTGAACTGGAAACTTCACATCTCATCTCTAGCTAAAACAGCTTCTATGAAGTTAGGTGTTCTGAGACGTCTCCGCCAGTTTTTTTCAACTACCCACCTGCCAACTCTGTACAAGGTCCTTATCCGTCCATGTATGGAGTATGCTTTACATGTCTGAGGGGGTTCTACTCATACTGCTCTTCTAGACAGGGTGGAATGAAAAGTTTTTCGGCTCATCAACTCCTCTCCTCTAACTGACTGTCTTCAGCCTCTCTCTCATCGCCGCAATGTTGCATCTCTAGCTGTTTTCTACTGCTATTTTCATGCTAACTGCTCTTCTGATCCTGCTAACTGCACTACCACAATTGTACCTACCACAATTATAACTACCACAATTATAACTACTACAATTTTAACTACCATAATTTTAACTACCAAATTTTTACTACAGCAATTTTAACTATCATTAATTGTAACTACCATAATTGTAACTACCACAAATGTAACTACCATAATTGGAACTACCACAGTTCTAACTACCACAATTATACTTACCATAACATTTCCACTGTAGTCATGTTTTCCACCTACCAACATTACCTCCCAGCCACCTCCACCATCACCATCACCACCATCACCACCACTACTACCACAATCCATCTCATCACTACCCTCACCACAGTGGTCATAACCATCACATTTAAATTGTGGTAGGATGCACTTGTGGTTATGGCAGACGAACTGTGGTGGAAATAATGTTGGTAGTGGTGGTAGTTGTTGTAGTAATAGTTGTTGTTGTGGTGGTAGTCTAGATGATGGTCAGTCAGATTAAAGGTAGTAAGGAGACATCTACAAGGATAATAATTGTCGTAGTTGTTGTAGTAGTAGTAATAGTAGTAGTGGTAGTAATGGTAGTATTGGTAGTAGTATTAATAATAAGAAGAGGAAGAGAAAAGGATTGGAGGAGGAGGAGGAAGAGGAGGAGGTGGAGGTGGAGGAGGACGAGAAGGAGGAGGAGGAGGAGGTGGAGGAGGAGGAGGAGGAGGAGGAGGAGGAAAAGGAAGAGGAGGAGGAGGAGAAAAAGAAGAGCTCTAGATAATATTTTCTCTCTCTCTCTCTCTCTCTCTCTCTCTCTCTCTCTCTCTCTCTCTCTCTCTCTCTCTCTCTCTCTCTCTCTCTCTCTCTCTCTCTAATAATAATAATAATAATAATAATAATAATAATAATAATAATAATAACAATAATAATAATAATAATAATAAATCACTGACTATCCTATTCCTAATAGTAATTTCCTTTATAATTCCTAGAATTACAAACACAATTACACCACAAACCTGGCAGGCCGAGTTGTATAATTACACTTACGACAGATTACACAACAAGTAATATCCATGTCACTCTTTTTGTAATTCTTAAGCAGATTTCGTCACTGGAACCTTCCAAGCTGCTTGAAAATAATATATATAATTCACAAGAGCTGCAATCTCTTCAACCCACCAACACCTGCTCAATTTTAGAATGCTATATTTGAAGTTATGAGTGTTTTTAAGGATGTTTTTTAAGGTTCTGGTGGCAGATTAACAATATTTCTACATTATGGCCTCCAGATTCACTGTTTTAAAAGGCTTTAGTTGAAGTTACAAGTGTTTTTATTTTTATTTTTTTACGTTTCTAGTGGCAGATTAACAAGATTTCTATACTATTAAAAAAGAAACATTTTGACAATCCGGCTAATCATCTCTGTGACCTTGGAAAATATTTGTGGCGAGAGAGCAAAGCGTTTTAGAATACACGCATGTCTGTGTGTGTAGGGAGCGTGGGATAACGCTTCATCAAAACGCACAATGCAGCTGTAGCAGGTGTGGCCTTGATGGTGGTGGTGGTGGTGGTGGATTGTGATGGTGGGCAAGAACAGCAGTAGGAGATGGAGGTGATAACACGGGCCTGTCCACCTCATGAACCGTCCCTCATTGTTGCACGAGGCAGATAAGAGCTCACAACCACAACACTTGGCTTGATCACGCATGCAGTGTGTCACAACAGTCCTCTCCAATTTCGTCACATTCTTCCACCCTCCTCCTACTTCTCCACCGCCTCACTCTCCTCTTCATCTTCATCCTATTCTCCTTTTTTTTCTTTCCTTTCTGCTTCTTTTTCTCCTCCTCCTCCTCCTTCGCTTCATCTTCATCACATTCCTCTTCCTCCCTTCTCCCACTTCCTTCTTCTCATCCACCAACACACAGCAGAGATAGATACATATAGAGAGAGACAGACAGACAGACAGAGAGAGAGAGAGAGAGAGAGAGAGAGAGAGAGAGAGAGAGAGAGAGAGAGAGAGAGAGAGAGAGAGAGAGAGAGAGAGAGAGAGAGAGAGAGAGAGAGAGAGAAAATGACCCGGCAAGAGGTAAATTACAGTTCCGTGAGATTACAAGAACTTACAGCGTAGTTAACCATATCTTAGCACGGGAAGGTTTGTGTTCCAACCTTCCCTTTTCTTTCATTCTTGTTTCCCTTGCTTTGGTCTTCATGTAGCCACCTTTCATTTTCGTCTACCCTTTTCATCTATCTCCTTGCCTTTATCGTTATACCCTCAGTAAATTAAGCTTCTGTTCTCGGCTTCCGTGTTCCAGTAAATTGCAGTCTTTCCTTGTTTTTTTCTCTTCCCTCCTCAAGTTCTTGTACTCTGTGATGAGTTGTTAAGTAGTTGCTGATAACTGATAAAGAGCCAGTGATAGTAAGTAGTGTGATTGTGCTGCATGTTATCTTGCGTCATGTGTGAGGTACATTGTTGTGTAATAACCAATAACATGCAGAGGTTAAGACACTGATAGTACTCGTAATGCATAGGTTGTAGGTGAAGTAATGGTGTTGTACGTTATACTGAATCAGGAATGTTAATAGTGGGATTCCAGAGAGTAATAGATGATATAGACACGTGACAAATTAGCATTACTCTTGATATCAACACTTTCACTGCTAGACAAATATTTTGCCGTATTCAACAATCAGTTTTTAGACACTTATGTGCTACAGTCTCAAATTGTTTTGTAGCTAAATTAATTAACTCTCTCTCTCTCTCTCTCTCTCTCTCTCTCTCTCTCTCTCTCTCTCTCTCTCTCTCTCTCTCTCTCTCTCTCTCTCTCTCTCTCTCTCTCTCTCTCTCTCTCTTCTGTATTCACGTGTAACGGCTCCACGTCACCACCTTTGGTATGGACAACGAAAAATTTAGTCTTGGCCTCGTTGATGACCATACCGTGCTCATTGCAGAATGACTGTAACACCTTCACCTTCTCCACCGTTCCTTCTCTGCTCGTAGACAAAAGCACGGTATTATCCATCAACACCAAAGTATGAAGCCAGCCAAGAAAACCATCAGGAAAACACCTCTGTTTGATTAGTTTGATAAATTCATCCATAATATATATATATATATATATATATATATATATATATATATATATATATATATATATATATATATATTATATATATATATATATATATATATATATATATATATATATATATATATATATATATATATATATATATATATACGAGTATATATATATATATATATATATATATATATATATATATATATATATATATATATATATATATATATATATATATATATATATATATATATATATATATATATATATATATATATATATATATAAAGAAGGCATAAGATGTGTGAGCCCTGCCTCACTCCGAATGTGGCCGTAATGATGGCGCCGTCGATGACTGATTCATTGATACTGTACATCGCCACCAGTGCTACCAGTAACACCATGTCGCAACCTAAGCGCTATAAAATGACAAATAATTCATTCCTACATACCAGATCATAAATCTTGCTAAAATCTATAAAAGTTACGAAAAAGCTTAAAATTCTTTCGGTGTGCCATATCCTTGAGGAGGCGTAACGATACGATATGTTCCGTGCAGCCACGCTGGCTCTGTGCCCCAGCCTGCTCACGAAATAGAATGAACCACTGACTCAGTCTGCGGCAAAAAACCATCTCTCTCTCTCTCTCTCTCTCTCTCTCTCTCTCTCTCTCTCTCTCTCTCTCTCTCTCTCTCTCTCTCTCTCTCTCTCTCTCTCTCTCTCTCTCTAATAATAATAATAATAATAATAATAATAATGATAATAATAATAATAATAATAATATAAAATAATAGTAATAATAATAAATTACTGACTATCCTATTCCTAATAGTGATTTCCTTTATAATTCATAGAATTACAGACACAATTACACCACAAACAATATAATTTAGTGATGCTGTTTATGATGCTTATGCCTCTGTAGTTGTCTGTGTCGGCCCTGTTATTTGATTTTTTTTTTTTTTTTACAGCAAAAATCTTGGCTTTCGCCCAGGCCGCAGGGTACACACCAGACCTGAACACCGTGGTGAACAAAGTCGTTATTGTTATTAGCCAATTCACTGGTAGCATAGAAAGGATACCGGGAGTGAGCCCATCTGGTTCATAGGTTTTATCAACTTTCATCTTTTTAATTTGGTATTGAACCTCAGCTGGAGAAATGAGGTCATTCAAGACGGGGATAGTCACGTCTGTGATGACTCGCGTAGGGGGCGGGACAGAGACAGGGTTCAGCACACACACTTCAAGCTTAATTTAAACTCATCATCGCTCAAGCGATTTTCATTGTTTAATGAATATACCTCAAGGTCACCTTCCCAACTGATATCTTTCCACACCCCAGCGTCATCAGCATCACCCAACAATCTCTCCCAGCTCTCCAGTCATGCATTCTTCTCGTCTCCTCCCTAAGCCGGTACACACCTACTATTTCCTGCACACATGTAAAAGGATTCTGAAATACGCGAGGCAACTAAGTTCACATCACTATCATCAACAGGAGGAATGGGAAGTACTGACACGTTTCCTGTAAATTTATATATATCAATGTCAGAGAGCTTGATCGATTTTTTCGTAAGGCAGTTTTGTGCAGCGCTGCCATACAAATCTGTGTGGTCCCCAAACAGCTTCAATCTGGCAAGCACATTATCCAAGTGAATCCTAGGACTATCTAAAGACGAACACATTGGGGGCGTGATCTGAAGGAAAATCTGATCTTTTAATCGCTGCAAACTCATTCATTTAACGCCCTAAATTGGGACACACAACGCACACGTCAAGTTCTGACACCCATGCGTCACGCGTCCGATACGTTATGCCGCCGAGAAAGTGCTGGCTAGAAGTTTTCATATTATTCAACACCACAAGTTTGTTATCTACACATATTGTCGATAAAAGCTCAGCATTGTCGTTCTTGTAGCAAATGTTGTTCTCTATATCAGGGTAGGACCAAGTGATATCTGGCATCTCACATAGCTGTGTGTCGCACCGCCCTCCCGAAACGAGCATTCATATCACCCATGATTACGTAGCCATTAGTCATGTGCCTGGATCTAATCTTTTCATGTACAGCCGCAAATGCGTCATGGGAATAGTACTGGGAATCAAATGGAAGAATGTAGCAGAAGCCAAACAGCATTTCTTCGACAATCTTAGTTGTAACCATATTTGGTCCCCTATACTGACATCAACATTATGTACAAAGTCACTCACCCAGTTCCTTACCAACAATTCCACCTCAATCATCTGATCGTACACATTTTCCTTGATAAGTTACATACCCAGGTAATCGCACAGGTAAGGAAGTTTTAGTTTCACTTATGGCAATAACATTATACTCACTCAACATACTATACACATTAGCTTCCTCCAGTTTGGTATGTACACGATTAATGTTCCAATATATAATATTTATCTTCCTAGTACACTGTGGTCGTCTTAGAAAAACTGTGGGTTGAAGCTGTCGATGATGTCATCGTCGCAATATAGTTTCTATTGTCGGGTATCCAGCCTGATGACACATCCCACGTTCTCTGGTCTGGTCCTGGGTGCACGGCCTTCTTGACATAGATCCTGGTGTAACTCTCTTTGGTGTCCTTCATTGTTTTATTTTTATTTATTTATTTTTTTTTGGGGGGGAGGAGGGGGGCGTTAGCAAGGATTTGAATCGAGTGTCTTCATCCCGGGTGGTGAGCAGCAGGAAGCGTTTAAGCCTTCCTCGAGCCTCAGAGCCAAGCCAGCGGTGCTGGCACCCCACACTGGCCAAACCCATCTTGTTCCATATCCTGGTCAGTTTCTCAGCATCCAGAGTGGCACCCTCTAGCGCCTGACCCTCTTCCGGTAGTCTCAGCACCACGAAGTTCAACTCCCGTTATTTTCGATCCAGTGCCTCTAGGAAGCGTTGTTGATTGGCAATTATCTCTGCCTGCTTATCAATCTTTTCTTCAAGCTCCGCGAATTTCTTCGAGACGAAGCTTTCTGGAGAGGTAATCGCCGCCTTCATCTTCGCTACGTCGTCCATCACGGCACTTAGCTTGGCGTCCAGTGCTTCCAGTGCCGGTATCTCCTCGTCCTGAGCAGCCAATATGGTGTCAATTAGTTCTTCTTTGTTTATTCTTGCCAATTGATTTCGCTACATTTTCTTCAGCTACTACAAACTTCTTGCCATGATAGTGTTAAAGACTGGGGAATCGGTAGCATATGACACTTATGAGGTGATGGGTGGGAGAGTGGTGTAGTAATTACTCGAGAAGTGACGTCAGCAGTCACTTACAAGTGACGTCAATCAGAATCGAGTGCGCATGCGCGGACAGCAGGAACAGAGTCAAGGGAGGGATGAAGGCTGGGCATATTATTTTCCAAGGCTGCAGCGACCAAATAAATAACACCCCATAAACCAAACTTTGGCAACTTCGTCTTCACAATCTCGCGTAACCTTTGGAGTAGTGCAGGGCTGCGCAAAGGGCTCCTGGCCCCTCTAGGAGGTGCGTTTATACACACACACACACACACACACACACACACACACTAGCATGGCTAAGCGACAGGCGACAAAGAGATATAATAAACGGCTCTAAATCCGAGTGGGGTCATAGAACTAGTGGGGTGCCACAGGGATCAGTATTAGGACCATTTTTATTTTTAATATATATCAATGATTTGGATAGTGGAATTAGTAGTGATGTTAATAATTTTGCGGATGACGCAAAGGTAGGTAGATTAATTAGGTCAGAATCGGATGCCATCTCCTTGCAGGCAGATTTAGATAGGATGAAAGAATGGACGGACAGATGGCAAATACAGTTTAATATCTACCTACTTAGCGTAGGTAGAGGAAACCTACACAGTACGTACACATTAAACAACGAAACTCTGGTAGGTACAGGGTACGAAAAACAATTATGAGTTATAGTTAGCTCTGAACTCTGTCTAGGAAAACAATGCATAAAGGCAAGAAAGAGTTCAAATAGGGTATTAGGATTAATTTTTAGAAGTATTAAAAGTAAAAGGCTCGAAGTAATATTAAAGTTATACTAGGCGCTGGTCAGACCTCATCTAGACTACGCTGTGCAGTTCTGATCCCCATATTACAGGAAATGTATAGGTCTATTAGAATCAGTACAGAGGAGAATGACTAAAAGGATACAGGGGATGAGGAATATTCCTTACGAGATGAGATTGAAGCTGTTAAATTTACATTCTTTAGAGAGACGAAGGTTAAGAGAGGACCTGATAGAAGTCTTTAAGTGGTATAAGGGGTATAACAAGGGGAGATGAAAACAAAGTTCATAGGATCAGCAACCAGGATAGAACAAGAAATACTCGTATAGGGTTCAAGCTTGAAAAATTTAGTTTTTAGGAAAGAGATAGGAAGAAATTGGTTCTCAAATAGTGTGGTAGATGAGTGGAACAGACTCAATAATCGCGTTGTTAGTGCTAGGACATTAGGGAGCTTTAAGATAAGATTAGACGGGTTTATGGATGGGGATGATAGTGGAGATAGGTAGGAATATTTCGGACAGGGACTGCCACGTGTAAGCCTGGTCGCTTCATGCAGCTTCCCTATTTCTTATGTTCTTATGTTCTAGCACAATAAAACACACACACACACACACACACACACAAGCACATACAAGCACACGTGCACACACGCAGACGCACACAAGCTCTGTCACACACACAAACACACACACACACACACGCACACACACACACACACACACACACACATACAAACACACATGTACACACACACACACACACACACACACACACACACACACACACACACACACACACACACACACACACACAGACAGACATACACACACATTGTTATGAAGTGTTTAATATTTTTTTAAATAATATTGTGTCCATAGATTTATAGAAAAAGTAGGATGAAAAAAAAAGATAAGGAGAGTCGGGTTCCAAGACAGATAAGGAGAGAGAGAGAGAGAGAGAGAGAGAGAGAGAGAGAGAGAGAGAGAGAGAGAGAGAGAGAGAGAGAGAGAGAGAGAGAGAGAGAGAGAGAGAGAGAGAGAGAGAGAGAGAAGGGTTGTTGATATAGCATCTTTTTTTCTTCTTTTACAGTGCAGGTAATACAGTGTTGTATATCATCGTCAGCATTATTATTATTATTGTCATCATAATCATCATTATCATCCTCAATACACACACACACACACACACACACACACACACACACACACACACACACACACACACACACACACACACACACACACACACACACACACACACACACACACACACACACACACACACACACAAACACACACACACACACACACACACACACACACACACACACACACACACACACACACAACACATAGTGTAGGGGGTTAGCACACTCTTGCTACCCTCTTAATTTGTAATCCCTGTTCACCTAGCTGCAAGTAGATACGGGATGCAAACCGAGGGGTTGTGATCTCACAACACATACACACACACAAGCACAAAAACCAACATGTACACACAAGTACACAAACAAATATGCACACACACACACACACACACACACACACACACACACACACACACACACACACACACACACACAAGCACAAAAACCAACATGTACACACATGTACACGAACAGATATGCACATACACACACACACACATACACACAAGCACAAGCACAAAAACAGACATGTACACACAAGTAGATAAATACGAGTAGATAGATATTTTTTTGACCACAGCAAACAGATAATACTAATGGATTGTACATAATAGTATTAAATAATCTACAAGATAATATTAAATTATTATCACTTCGTAACTGTAGTCCATCATCTATTAGTTACTAGAAGTCTGTTATTACAAAATAAACGAGCTAAACAAAAACACTTGTGAAATATCTATTCTTAGGACCCTTGTTTTTAAAATATATATAAACAATCATATTCATGACATCTATGCACTACTATAATTATAAAATCCTCAATAATCCCATAATCGTGTGAAACATATTAAATTCACAAGTATAATTTATTAGTTATTTAATATATAGTCAAAAAGTTATGAACAATCTTACACATAATCTCTGGCGTAAACTGATCCCCAGACAATTGTTCTAAAGTGGAGAACTGGTATTGATCCTTAATTTGTTGTGTTAACTGACAATCCTGCACTACATGTCTCTCTGTTTGTACCCCTCCACACACACAGCCTCTCATTCACCTCCGGTCGACCTCTGTTTCTTTGATTCCACCTGCCAGTCTCACACGCTAAACTATGCCCACTTACTCGAAACTGTGTGAATGATAGATACTCTATGAATATCATTTACTGCGTTCTTCACTGTATATATACGGGGTACCAATAAATCTGGGTTAATATCCTTATATGTTGTGCGTCTTGAGGAGTTACTGTTTACCTTTATTTTCATCTTTTAATTTCTGCATTACCAAGCTCAGGTCCGGTACATTCGTGTTGATCATGTCTCTGACGGTCCGACTGGTTGGAGTGTTAGAGTTTACTGCCATCCTAACTGTGAAGGCTAATGGATCATCATCATATCCTGACCTCTCATGCCACATACTATATAAAAATTTGTGTTGTCTCTGCCTGATTAAGTCCTTGAAAGATGGATACCCTGACTCCAGGTAGCAAAACGTCATTACATGTTAGTTTTCTCATTCCTAATAATCTTTTTAAACACCAATTGTACAACTTCACCATCGTTTTCAGATCAGCTTCTATCCAAGATTCACAACCATAGATTAGTGATGACATGAGAGCTGCATCAAATACACGCTTTTTTATCACATACGGAATATCATTATTTTTCGTGACAAAAGACAAATTTTAACACATGTGACATCTTATTATTAGCATGGACTTTGACGGCAGAGGTGGTTGAACCATCGCTGGTTAACGGTGACCCTAAATACACATATGTGTCACAATGTTCCACCACCAAGTCGCCCACCACCAAAGGTTCACGATCCCTTTCACTGTCACTTATCACAAAAAAACTTTGTCTTGGATTGGTTAACTTTCATGCCATATTCTATGCAATAATCTTGTAACAAAGATACCTTTCTCATCATATTTGCCCTCGTTGTCGATAATAGCACCGTGTCGTCTATTAGTACAAATATATGTAGCCATTGTAAAAATCCATCATGTCCACACCCTTCTTTGATTAGTCTTATAAGGTCATTAACCAAGATGATAAAAAGTAAACATGAGATGGGTGATCCTTGTCTCACATCTAGAGTTATTAATTCCACCGCTGTTCCGACCAAGCTTTCTGTCACAGTATGCATGGCAATAAGTGCACATAACATAGCTGAGCCACATCCTAATCTTCGTAACACATGAAATGATTTATGTCTAGGTACTCTGTCGTAGGCTTCGGAAAAGTCAATGAATGTTACAAATAGAGTTAATTTCCTCCTCCTAGCCATGTCACATAACAACACCATGACGCTGTGTTCTCCACACACCCTCTCTTCTCCTGAGCACCAGCTTGCTCCCTGAAAGGTCTAAACCACTGTCTCGGTCTCGCACACAACACCATGTCGTACACCTTGGCAATACTGTTTATTATACTTATTCCCCTATAGATTCTCGCATCTGTCCTGTCACCCTTCTTAAAAATTGGAACTAACTTTGCCCTTGTCCAAGCTAATTATACCAGAGTACAATATATTATTAAACAAAACACACATATACGTAATCCATTGTACTGGCAGTAATTTAACAATACCGGGTGATACGCCATCAGGACCTGAAGCTTTGTCTGGTTTCAATTGCTTTACTTGTTGTTGTATTTCTAATGGGTTAATAGGGTCATCTAACAGGGGTATAGACACATCGGTGGAAAAGTCATATTCAGTAAGTTTCACATTGTCGGGAGGGTTAAAGTTAGTTTCAAAATAATCTTTAAAATCATCATCAGATGGGCACATATTTTAATTATTTTCACCACCAACTTCTCCCTTCCAATTTATAGCCCTCCAGAGTTGCAGATCATCTTTGTTTTCAACCAGTCTTTCCTACCTCTCTAAAGTAGTGTTTTCATCTTGTACGCGGGATTCACGATTACCGCTACTACGAGCACATTGATATACTATATCTGTCACATTACTGATATCATCATTGATATTGTTCATTATCATAGGGACATCTAATAGCTGAACGTTATGCAGAAATAACCTTTCGTCAACATTTGTAAATGTAATGGGCTTTGTTACTTTTCTCACGCTAGAAAAATTGCGTAATCTCCCAACTGGTGAGCATGAGTGTACAAACTCTCCAGATCTACATCAGGCAGGGACAATGTCACACTAATGGGTAATGAAGGTAACGAAACGTTATGGATCACGGAGAACTCGATCACCCCGCTCACCGTTGAGGAACTCAGAATACATGTGTCTAATTTTGAGATCCATTCAGTTCCTTGTTTATACGTTTTCTTGCTTATGAAGTGATTCGTTGGTGTATCTAAGTTATTAAGCACCAATAACTCTGATTCTTTACACACACTTGATAATATAAAGGCATTTCCATTAGGAAGTTGGACATCATCGGGTAGCACTGGGTACGAGAAGTTTTCCATACCTGGCACCTCGTCCTGGTCCAGGAGTGAATGAACAGACTGTCCAAATCTTGACCCTAAATATCTTGACACCCCCTCAACTTTTTCCTTATTAACTTCTGCAACATTCGCGGTCTAACATCTAATTTTCAATCTATAGAACACCACCTCTCCTCTTCTAAACCTCATCTTCTTTTCCTCACTGAAACTCAGTTGTCTAAGGCAACTGACAGTAGCCCCTTTTCTGTTCCCTCCTACTTTCTCTATCCTCATTTTCGATCCAGTGCTGGATGTTGCGTTTATGTGCGCAACCTGCTCTCGTGCCCACGCTCTTGAATCTTCCGAGTTTTCCACCATCTGGGAACGACTACAGAGTCACTCTCAATTTAAATTTATCTGTGCTGTATATCTTTCACCTAACTCGCCTGACTATAAGAAATTCTTTGACTACTTAACTTCTAAAGTGGAGCACATTCTGACTCTCTTCCCTTTTGCAGAGATCTCCATTCTTGGAGACTTCAATGTTCACCACCAATGTTCACCTTTGGCTTTCCTATCCCTTCACTGATCATCCTGGTGAACTAGTCTTCAACTTTGCTATCCTCCACGACCTAGAGCAATTGGTCCAACACCCTACTCGTATTCCTGAACGTCTTTGAGATACGCCCAACATTCTTGACCTTTTCCTAACCTCTAATCCTTCTGCTTATGCTGTCACCCTTTCTTCTCCGTTGGGCTCCTCCGATCACAATCTCATATCTGTATCTTGTCCTATCGCTCCAATCCCTCTTCAGGATCCCCCTAAGCGAAGATGCCTCTGGCGTTTTGCCTCTGCTAGTTGGAGGGACCTGAGGAGATATTTTGCTGATTTTCCTTGGAATGATTACTGCTTCCGCGTCAGAGACCCGTCTTTGTGTGCTGAGCACACAACAGAGGTGATAGTGTCTGACATGGAGGCGTACATTCCTTACTCTTTTTCTCGTCCTAAACCTTCGAAACCTTGGTTTAATACAGTTTGTTCTCGTGCTATACATGATAGAGAGGTGTCCCACAAAAGGTACTTAAGCCTTCCATCACCAGAATCTCATGCGTTTTATATTCCTGCCCGAAACCATGCCAAGTCTGTTCTCCAACTAGCCAAAAACTCCTTCATTAACAGAAAGTGTCAAAACTTTTCAAGATCTAACTCCCCTCGTGACTTCTGGCATCTACCAAAAAATATTTCCAATAACTTTGCTTCTTCTTTCCTTCCTGTATTTCAACCAGATGGCATCACTGCTATCACATCTATTTCTAAAGCTGAACTCTTCGCTCAAACTTTTGCTAAGAACTTGGACGATTATGGGCTTGTTCCTCTCTCTCTTCCACCCTCTGACTACTTCAAGCCACCTATTAAAATCATTCGCAATGATGATTTCCATGCCCTTACTGGCCTAAACCCTCGGAAGGCTTATGGACCTGATGGGGTCCCTCCTTTTGTTCTCTGAAACTGTGCCTCCGTGCTTACATTTTGCCTACTCAAACTCTTTCAGCTCTGTCTGTCAACATCTACCTTTCCTTCTTCCTGGAAGTTTGCCATTCAACCTGTTCCTAAAAAGGGTGACCGTTCTAATTCCTCAAACTGCCGTCCTATTGCTTTAATTTCCTGCCTATCTAAAGTTTTTAAATTTATCCTCAACAGGAAGATTCTTAAACATTTATCACTTCACAACCTTCTATCTAATCGCCAGTACGGGTACCGTCAAGGCCGCTCTACTGGTGATCTTCTGGGTTTCCTTACTGAGTCTTGGTCATCCTCTTTTAGAGATTTTGGTGAAACTTTTGCTGTTGCCTTGGACATATCAAAAGCTTTTGATAGAGTCCGGCACAAAGCTTTTGATTTCTAAACTACCCTCCTACGGCTTCTATCCTTCTCTCTGTAACTTCATCTCAAGTTTCCTTTCTGACCGTTCTATTGCTGCTGTGGTAGACAATCACTGTTCTTCTCCTAAATCTATTAACAGTGGTATTCCTCAGGGTTCTGTTGTGTCACCCACTCTCTTCTTATTATTCATTAATGATCTTCTAAATCAAACTTCTTGTCCTATCCACTCCTACGCTGATGATACCATCCTGCACTTTTCCACGTCTTTTCATAGACGTCCAACCCTTCAGGAGGTAAACATTTCACGCACGGAAGCCACAGAACCCTTGACTTTCTTTCTAAAATATCTGATTGGGGCAGAGCAAACTTGTTATTGTTCAATGCTCAAAAACTCAATTCCTCCATCTATCAACTCGACACAACCTTCCAGACAACTATCCCCTCTTCTTCAGTGACACTCAAGTGTCCCACTCTTCTACAATGAATATTCTCGGTCTGACCTTTACTTATAATCTGAACTGGAAACTTCACTTCTAATCTCTAGCTAAAACAG
Organism: Scylla paramamosain; assembly: GCF_035594125.1. NCBI lineage: Eukaryota > Metazoa > Arthropoda > Malacostraca > Decapoda > Portunidae > Scylla > Scylla paramamosain. The sequence continues at coordinate 3,190,629 of NC_087170.1, read as the reverse complement.
CTTCTATGAAGTTAGGTGCTCTGAGACGTCTCCGTCAGTTTTTCTCACTCCCCCTCAGCTGCTAACTCTTTATAAGGGCCTTATCCGTCCATGTATGGAATATACTTTACATGTCTGGGCGGGTTCCACTCATACTGCTCTTCTAGACAGGGTAGAATCAAAAGCTTTTTGTCTCATCAACTCCTCTCCTCTAACTGATTGTCTTCAGCCTCTCTCTCACCGCTGCAATGTTGCATCTCTAGCTGTCTTCTACCGATATTTTAATGCTAACTGCTCTTATGATCTTGCTAACTGCATGCCTCCCCTCCCACTGCAGCTTCGCTGCACAAGACTTTCTTCTTTCTCTCACCCCTATTCTGTCCACCTCTCTAACGCAAGAGTTAACCAGTATTCTCAATCATTCATCCCTTTCTCTGGTAAACTCTGGAACTCCCTGCCTGCTTCTGTATTTCCATCTTCCTATGCGAAGACGGACCCCAAGGGATTTTATCAGGTATACCGAACGAAGAATAAGGATACTGTAGGTCCATTAAAGGCAGCAGATGGGGAGCTGGTTAGTTCTGGGGAGGAGATTAGTAAACTTCTGAATGATTATTTTTTAACTGTCTTCACCCAGGAAAACATGCAGGATATGCCCGATAGTGAACAGGTGTTTAGAGCAGATGAGAATGAGAAGCTGACAGATATTTCCATAACTAGGGAGATAGTGGAACAGGAGATAGATAGGCTAATAAAGTTCAAGTCACCAGGACCTGATGAAATATATCCCAGAGTACTTAAGGAATGTAAAGAGATTATTAGTGAGCCGTTAGTTTCTGTCTTTAGGAAATCACTGGAGTCGGGTGAGGTACCAGTAATGTGGAGGCAGGCTAATGTAATACCCATCTTTAAGAAAGGAGATAAAACTTTAGCGTCTAATTATAGACCTGTCAGCTTAACTTCAGTTGTAGGTAAAATGTTAGAGTCAATAATAGCGAGGAACATTAGGGAACATTTAGACAAACGTAACCTGATAAATGAGTCACATTATGGCTTCACGAAGGGGAAGTCTTGCCTGACAAACTTGTTAAGTTTCTACAGTAAGGTGTACGAGGCAGTAGATAATGGTGATAGTTATGATATCTTATATCTGGACTTCAGTAAAGCATTTGACAAGGTTCCCCATCAAAGGCTCCCGAGAAAGGTTAGGGCACACGGAATAGAATGGGAAGGTGTTAGGCTGGATAGGGTCATGGCTTGGTAACAGGCGACAGAGAGTGGTAATAAAGGGCTCGAAATCCGAGTGGGGTCATGTAATTAGTGGGGTGCCACAGGGATCAGTATTAGGACCATTGTTATTTCTAATATATATCAATGACATAGATAGTGGAATTAGTAGTGATGTTAGTAAATTTGCGGATGAC
>NC_087170.1:3166726-3186726 GCF_035594125.1 Scylla paramamosain | reverse complement strand
AGGAACAGGAGTGGGTTCAGTTACGACATGCACCTAAGTATTTATTTGGTTTTTGTTATGTACCTCCTGCGGACTCCCAGTATTATTCACACGAGTCGTTTTCTTCAATTCAAGAAAAAGTGAAAACTAGTGAAACGTATAAAGAGTTTTGTACACTGGGGAATATGAACGCAAGATTTGGACAGTCTGTTCATTCACTCCTGGACCAGGACGAGGTGCCAGGTATGGAAAACTTCTCGTACCCAGTGCTACCCGATGATGTCCAACTTCCTAATGGAAATGCCTTTATATTATCAAGTGTGTGTAAAGAATCAGAGTTATTGGTGCTTAATAACTTAGATACACCAACGAATCACTTCATAAACAAGAAAACGTATAAACAAGGAAATTAATAGATCTCAAAATTAGACACATGTATTCGGAGTCTCTCAATGGTGAGCGGGGTGATCGAGTTCTCCGTGATCCATAACGTTTCGTTACCTTCATTACCCATTAGTGTGACATTGTCCCTGCCTGATGTAGATCTGGAGAGCTTGTACACTCATGCTCACCAGTTGGGAGATTACGCAATTTTTCTAGCATGAGAAAAGTAACAAAGCCCATTAGATTTACAAATGTTGACGAAAGGTTATTTCTGCATAACGTTCAGCTATTAGATGTCCCTATGATAATGAACAATATCAATGATGATATCAATAATGTGACAGATATAGTATATCAATGTGCTCGTAGTAGTGGTAAGTGTGAAGCCCGCGTACAAGATGAAAACACTACTTTAGAGAGGTAGGAAAGACTGGTTGAAAACAAAGATGATCTGCAACTCTGGAGGGCTATAAATTGGAAGGGAGAAGTTGGTGGTGAAAATAATTAAAATGTGTGCCCATCTGATGATGATTTTAAAGATTATTTTGAAACTAACTTTAACCCTCCCGACAATGTGAAACTTACTGAATGTGACTTTTCCACCGATGTGTCTATACCCCTGTTAGATGACCCTATTAACCTATTAGAAATACAACAACAAGTAAAGCAATTGAAACCAGACAAAGCTTCAGGTCCTGATGGCGTATCACCCGGTATTGTTAAATTACTGCCAGTACAATGGATTACGTATATGTGTGTTTTGTTTAATAATATATTGTACTCTGGTATAATTAGCTTGGACAAGGGCAAAGTTAGTTCCAATTTTTAAGAAGGGTGACAGGACAGATGCGAGAAACTATAGGGAAATAAGTATAATAAACAGTATTGCCAAGGTGTACGACATGGTGTTGTGTGCGAGACCGAGACAGTGGTTTAGACCTTTCAGGGAGCAAGCTGGTGCTCAGGAGAAGAGAGGGTGTGTGGAGAACACAGTGTCACGGTGTTGTTATATGACATGGCTAGGAGGAGGAAATTAACTCTATTTGTAACATTGATTGACTTTTCCCAAGCCTACGACAGAGTACCTAGACATAAATCATTTCATGTGTTACGAAGATTAGGATGTGGCTCAGCTATGTTATGTGCACTTATTGCCATGCATACTGTGACAGAAAGCTTGGTCGGAACAGCGGTGGAATTAATAACTCTAGATGTGAGACAAGGATCACCCATCTCATGTTTACTTTTTATCATCTTGGTTAATGATCTTATAAGACTAATCAAAGAAGGGTGTGGACATGATGGATTTTTGCAATGGCTACATATATTTGTACTAATAGACGACACGGTGCTATTATCGACAACGAGGGCAAATATGATGAGAAAGGTATCTTTGTTACAAGATTATTGCATAGAATATGGCATGAAAGTTAACCAACCCAAGACAAAGTTTTTTGTGATAATTGACAGTGAGAGGGATCGTGAACCTTTGGAGGTGGGCGACTTGGTGGTGGAACATTGTGACACATATGTGTATTTAGGGTCACCGTTAACCAGCGATGGTTCAACCACCTCTGCCGTCAAAGTCCATGCTAATAATAAGATGTCACATGTGTTAAAATTTGTCTTTTGTCACGAAAAATAATGATATTCCGTTTGTGATAAAGAAGCGTGTATTTGATGCAGCTCTCATGTCATCACTAATTTATGGTTGTGAATCTTGGATAGAAGCTGATCTGAAAACGATGGTGAAGTTGTACAATTGGTGTCTAAAAAGATTATTAGGAATGAGAAAACTAACATGTAATGACGTTTGCTACCTGGAGTCAGGGTATCCTTTCAAGGACTTAATCAGGCACAGACAACACAAATTTTTATATAGTATGTGGCATGAGAGGTCAGGATATGATGATGATCCATTAGCCTTCACAATTACGATGGCAGTAAACTCTAACACTCCAACCAGTCGGACCGTCAGAGAGATGATCAACACGAATGTACCGGACCTGAGCTTGGTAATGCAGAAATTAAACGATGAAATGGTAAACAGTAACTCCTCAAGACGCACAACATATAAGGATATTAACCCAGATTTATTGGTACACCGTATATATACAGTGAAGCACGCAGTGAATGATATTCATAGAGTATCATTCACACAGTTTCGAGTAAGTGGGCATAGTTTAGCGTGTGAGACTGGCAGGTGGAATCAAAGAAACAGAGGTCGACCGGAGGTGAATGAGAGGCTGTGTGTGTGTGTGGAGGGGTACAAACAGAGAGACATGTAGTGCAGGATTGTCAGTTAACACAACAAATTAAGGATCAATACCAGTTCTCCACTTTAGAACAATTGTCTGGGGATCAGTTTACGCCAGAGATTATGTGTAAGATTGTTCATAACATTTTGACTATATATTAAAGAACTAATAAATTATACTTATGAATTTAATATGTTTCACACGATTATGGGATTATTGAGGATTTTATAATTATAGTAGTGCATAGATGTCATGAATATGATTGTTTATATATTTTTTAAAAACAAGGGTCCTAAGAATAGATATTTCACCAGTGTTTTTGTTTAGCTCGTTTATTTTGTAATAACAGACTTCTAGTAACTAATAGATGATGGGCTACAGTTACGAAGTGATAATAATTTAATATTATCTTGTAGATTATTTAATACTATTATGTACAATCCATTAGTATTATCTGTTTCCTGTGGTCAAAAAAATATCTATCTATTTATCTACTTGTGTGTACATGTCTGTTTTTGTGCTTGTGCTTGTGTGTGTGTGTGTGTGTGTGTGTGTGTGTGTGTGTGTGTGTGTGTGTGTGTGTGTGTGTGTGTGTGTGTGTGTGTGTGTGTGTGTGTGTGTGTGTGTGTGTGTGTGTGTGTGTGTGTGTGCATATCTGTTCGTGTACATGTGTGTACATGTTGGTTTTTGTGCTTGTGTGTGTGTGTGTGTGTGTGTGTGTGTGTGTGTGTGTGTGTGTGTGTGTGTGTGTGTGTGTGTGTGTGTGTGCATATCTGTTTGTGTACTTGTGTGTACATGTTGGTTTTTGTGCTTGTGTGTGTGTGTGTGTGTGTGTGATTCACCTAGAATCGTCAATTGTCTGGGGATCAGTTTACGCCAGAGATTATGTGTAAGATTGTTCATAACATTTTGACTATATATTAAAGAACTAATAAATTATACTTGTGAATTTAATATGTTTCACACAATTATGGGATTAGTGAGGATTTGATAATTATAGTAGTACGTAGATGTCATGAATATGATTGTTTATATATATTTTAAAAACAAGGGTCCTAAGAATAGATATTTCACCAGTGTTTTTTGTTTAGCTCGTTTATTTTGTAATAACAGACTTCTAGTAACTAATAGATGATGGACTACAGTTACGAAGTGATAATAATTTAATATTATCTTGTAGATTATGTAATACTATTATGTACAATCCATTAGTATTATCTGTTTGCTGTGGTCAATAAAATATCTATCTATCTATCTACTTGTGTGTACATGTCTGTTTTTGTGCTTGTGCTTGTGTGTGTGTGTGTCTGTGTGTGTGTGTGTGTGTGTGTGTGTGTGTGTGTGTGTGTGTGTGTGTGTGTGTGTGTGTGTGTGTGTATGTGTGCGTGTGTGTGTGTGTGTGTGTGTGTGTGTGTGTGTGTGTGTGTGTGTGTGCATATCTGTTCGTGTACATGTGTGTACATGTTGGTTTTTGTGCTTGTGTGTGTGTGTGTGTGTGTGTGTGTGTGTGTGTGTGTGTGTGTGTGTGTGTGTGTGTGTGTGTGTGTGTGTGTGTGTGTGTGTGTGTGTGTGTGTGTGCATATCTGTTTGTGTACTTGTGTGTACATGTTGGTTTTTGTGCTTGTGTGTGTGTGTGTGTGTGTGTGTGTGTGTGATTCACCTAGAATCGTCTGCTGCTTCGTCTGGTGGTCATCCAGCTAGTCGTTCCCCTACAGAAAGAGCTCAGAGCTCATAGTGTCCGATCTTTGGGTAGGACTGAGACTACTCACACACGACGCACCAGGATAGCGAGATCACAACCCCTCGGTTTGCATCCCGTATCTACTTGCAGCTAGGTGAACAGGGATTACAAATTAAGAGGGTAGCAAGAGTGTGCTAACCCCCTACACTATGTGTTGTGTGTGTGTGTGTGTGTGTGTGTGTGTGTGTGTGTGTGTGTGTGTGTGTGTGTGTGTGTGTGTGTGTGTGTGTGTGTGTGTGTGTCTGTGTGTGTGTGTGTGTGTGTGTGTGTGTGTGTGTGTGTGTGTGTGTGTGTGTGTGTGTGTGTGTGTGTATTGAGGATGTTAATGATGATTATGATGATAATAATAATAATGATGCTGATGATGATGTACAACAATGTATTGCCTGCACTGTAAAAGAAGAAAAAAAAGATGCTATATCAACAACCCTCCTCTCTCTCTCTGTCTCTCTCTCTCTCTCTCTCTCTCTCTCTCTCTCTCTCTCTCTCTCTCTCTCTCTCTCTCTCTCTCTCTCTCTCTCTCTCTCTCTCCTTATCTCTCTTGGCAGCCGGCTCTCCTTATCTTTTTTTTCATCCTACTCTTTCTATAAGTCTATGGACACAATATTATTTAATAAAAAAATATTAAACACTTCATAACAATGTGTGTGTATGCCTGTCTGTGTGTGTGTGTGTGTGTGTGTGTGTGTGTGTGTGTGTGTGTGTGTGTGTGTGTGTGTGTGACAGAGCTTGTGTGCGTCTGCGTGTGTGCACGTGTGCTTGTGTGTGCTTGTGTGTGTGTGTGTGTGTGTGTGTGTGTGTGTGTGTGTGTGTGTGTGTGTGTGTGTGTGTGTGTGTGACAGAGCTTGTGTGCGTCTGCGTGTGTGCACGTGTGCTTGTGTGTGCTTGTGTGTGTGTGTGTGTGTGTGTGTGTGTGTGTGTGTGTGTGTGTGTGTGTGTGTGTGTGTGTGTGTGTGTGTGTGTGTGTGTGTGTGTTTGATTGTGCTAGAACATAAGAACATAAGAAATAGGGAAGCTGCATGAAGCGACCAGGCTTACACGTGACAGTCCCTGTCCGAAATATTCCTACTTATCTCCACTATCATCCCCATCCATAAACCCGTCTAATCTTATCTTAAAGCTCCCTAATGTCCTAGCACTAACAACACGATTATTGAGTCTGTTTCACTCATCTACCACACTATTTGAGAACCAATTTCTTCCTATCTCTTTCCTAAAACCTAAATTTTTCAAGCTTGAACCCTTTATTTCTTGTTCTATCCTGGTTGCTGATCCTATGAACTTGTTTTCATCTCCCTTTGTTATACCCTTTATACCACTTAAAGACTTCTATCAGGTCCTCTCAACCTTCGTCTCTCTAAAGAATGTAAATTTAACAGCTTCAATCTCATCTCGTAAGGACTACTCCTCATCCTCTGTATCCTTTTAGTCATTCTGCTCTGTACTGATTCTAATAGACCTATACATTTCCTGTAATATGGGGACCAGAACTGCACAGCGTAGTCTAGATGAGGTCTGACCAGCGCCTAGTATAACTTTAATATTACTTCGAGCCTTCTACTTTTAACACTTCTAAAAATTAATCCTACTACCCTATTTGAACTCTTTCTTGCCTCTATGCATTGTTTTCCTAGACGGAGTTCAGAGCTAACTATAACTCATAATTGTTTTTCGTACCCTGTACCTACCAGAGTTTCGTTGTTTAATGTGTACGTACTGTGTAGGTTTCCTCTACCTACGCTAAGTAAGTAGATATTAAACTGTATTTGCCATCTGTCCGTCCATTCTTTCATCCTATCTAAATCTGCCTGCAAGGCGATGGCATCCGATTCTGACCTAATTAATCTACCTACCTTTGCGTCATCCGCAAAATTATTAACATCACTACTAATTCCACTATCCAAATCATTGATATATATTAAAAATAAAAATGGTCCTAATACTGATCCCTGTGGCACCCCACTAGTTCTATGACCCCACTCGGATTTAGAGCCGTTTATTATATCTCTTTGTCGCCTGTCGCTTAGCCATGCTAGTGTGTGTGTGTGTGTGTGTGTGTGTGTGTGTGTGTGTGTGTGTGTGTATAAACGCACCTCCTAGAGGGGCCAGGAGCCCTTTGCGCAGTCCTGCACTACTCCAAAGGTTACGCGAGATTGTGAAGACGAAGTTGCCAAAGTTTGGTTTATGGGGTGTTATTTACTTGGTCGCTGCAGCCTTGGAAAATAATATGCCCAGCCTTCATCCCTCCCTTGACTCTGTTCCTGCTGTCCGCGCATGCGCACTCGATTCTGATTGACGTCACTTGTAAGTGACTGCTGACGTCACTTCTCGAGTAATTACTGCACCACTCTCCCACCCATCACCTCATAAGTGTCATATGCTACTGATTCCCCAGTCTTTAACACTATCATGGCAAGAAGTTTGTCGTAGCTGAAGAACATGTAGCGAAATCAATTGGCAAGAATAAACAAAGAAGAACTAATTGACACCATATTGGCTGCTCAGGACGATGAGATACCGGCACTGGAAGCACTGGACGCCAAGCTAAGTGCCGTGATGGACGACGTAGCGAAGATGAAGGCGGCGATTACCTCTCCAGAAAGCTTCGTCTCGAAGAAATTCGCGGAGCTTGAAGAAAAGATTGATAAGCAGGCAGAGATAATTGCCAATCAACAACGCTTCCTAGAGGCACTGGATCGAAAATAACGGGAGTTGAACGTCGTGGTGCTGAGACTACCGGAAGAGGGTCAGGCGCTAGAGGGTGCCACTCTGGATGCTGAGAAACTGACCAGGATATGGAACAAGATGGGTTTGGCCAGTGTGGGGTGCCAGCACCGCTGGCTTGGCTCTGAGGCTAGAGGAAGGCTTAAACGCTCCCTGCTGCTCACCACCCGGGATAAGGACACTCGATTCAAATCCTTGCTTACGCCCCCTCTCCCACCAAAAAAAATAAATAAATAAAACAATGAAGGACACCAAAGAGAGTTACACCAGGATCTATGTCAAGAAGGCCGTGCACCCAGGACCAGACCAGAGAACGTGGGATGTGTCATCAGGCTGGATACCCGACAATAGAAACTATACCGCGACGATGACATCATCGACAGCCTCAACCCACAGTTTTTCTAAGACGACCACTCTCAACTACCGTTGAGACAAGGTGTGCCTTGGAGCTCCTCACTTTCCACATTTTTTTCTACTTGCTACACCCGCTTATTATCCAAGAATCATTACGGGCTGCTCCGGGTATGTCTCCGCCATAAGATCCATACAAGAACCAGTACATAGAAGGATGTGAAGGAAGAATAAGCCAGCAAAACAAGTCCCCTGCCTCCGCCGCTGGACTGTTCCAACAATATTTGCCAAACGTAAACAAACCCCGGCTCGTCGCAGATTCGCCCCTGTACCTGTTTACTCCATTATACCTGCACGTAGTCTACTACTTGGATTCTCGCAAGCTAAATGGTGCAAACAAGGAGTGCGGCAGGGTCTGACGTAGCAGCTGTGGTATCTACTCCAGTTGGACAGAAGCAGGGGACAGCCATAGCCGAGATGGTCAAGACACCAACTCAAGCCATGGGACAAGCACCCACAACAAACATCCTTGACTTCATCTCCAGTGACATTGCTCGTCTGTCCGAAGAAGGTAAAGTGATAGTGAACACAATAGTGAAAGCTCTGTCTATTCTTTCCAAGGAAAAAGATGAAAAAATTGAAAAGTTGCAGGACAAAGTGACCTCACTTGAGGATACAGTCAGCAAACTTGAAAATCAACTAGATGATGTAGAACAATATGAAAGAAGAGATACTATAATAATTAGTGGTCCTGCATTGCCCAGAGAACAAAACCATGAAAACTCAACTGACCTTGTTGTGAATTCAGTTAAAGATAATCTGCACATCAATTTAAGTCATGCTGACATCAATGTTGCTCACAGGTTAGGTTCAAAAAGTCAAAACAAAGAGAGACCAATAATTGTAAAGCTGCTAAATAGATCAAAGAAGGCAGAAATAATGGATGCCTGTGTAAAAGTTAAACCTAGCCTCTATATCAATGAAAGTCTCACTCCAAAACGACGCAATATCTTCAATACAGTTTGGGGTATCAGGAAAAAAAACAAGGAGCTTTTCCAACAGTGCTACACAAGGGATGGAAAGATCTTTGTTAAATTAAAAACATCTAGTCAAAAACACATGATAACCACTGAACAGTCTTTGAACATTTTCCTAGATAAATATCCTGTTCTGACCCAGTCTTATATGTGCTCTCAACTCAACATGATGCAATATTTCCTACCAAACATTCTAGAAATCTTTATGTCTATTTAATTTATATATATAATGTATTCATTATCCTTTCCTGTGTATATATTTTATATGTCATATCCTATGCATGTCTCCAACTTATTATTATTCATCTTAATTTTTTCTAGATTTCATCATATGAAACTTTCTTTTATCATCTATTACTTTGCCTATTTATCTATTACTTTGCCAATATCTTGGGTATGAAGCTTTATTCTATCACCTTTACTTTGCCAATATCTTGAACATTTATAGTTTTATCAACTTAATCCTTTTGATCACCAAATTCTGCAAACATTTTGCAATCTACCTTCCACCCTTCTTATGACATACCTGGTAAGCCTTCCAATTTCTTTTTATTTAATTTTTATTTTTATTTTTTATTATGTATTTCCTTATTCTTTGATTATTCTTCTCTATCTCTACTTATCATATCCTTCCTTTCCTCTCCCTTAAACTTTTCCAAATCCCTTCCACTCCCTCCTCCCTCTCTGCTACCCATACTTGCCCCCTTTTCTACTAGCCTTTCTTTAATTCCCCTTTCTATATCATGAACTTTACTAGTGAGAATCTCCTCAATACACTTTTCAACGACTTAGAAGACAACAATGAATCTGATAGCATCGGCATAGAAATAGTAAATTCCATGTACTTATCTCTTGAGTTAGATGATATCTGTAATTATCATGACCTTACCTCATACATGAATGTTATACCAAGAAGTAGCGCTGACTATATCAATATTCTCCATATAAATGCCCGCTCACTAAACAAAAATTATGACCAAGTAATCTCTTTTATCAAATCTCTTCCCAAACTCCCTGATATCTTATGTATAAGTGAAACCTGGCTCAATGCAAATAATGTTCACCTTCACGAAATTGATGGCTATAAGTCATATCATGTTCACAGGCCTTTATACTCTCCAGGTGGGGGTGTTGCAATTTATGTAAATATTGACCTACAAAGTGAAATTATTAAGGATTTTTGCATGTGTGATGAAAATGCTGAACTATGTAGTGTGAAAATTATTCTACCTACTACCTCCTACTCTGTTTCTTGTATTTACAGACCAAATAGTAAACATGCTAAAGTAAATGAATTTAATGCATATATTGATAATCTTCTTTCAAATAACTTTTTCACAAACAACAGGAATATACTCATAGGTGACTTCAATATAAACCTTCTTGAACATGTGTCACACCCTCCTACTAACTCTTTCATTACAACTATGCAATCAAACAATTACTTCCCACATATATCCCGACCAACAAGATTTTCAGACATAAATACAACTGCAGCCCCATCTTTATTGGATCACGTCTGGACAAACTTCAATGAACCAGTCTCTTCTGGAATTTTCCACTTTCCTATCAGTGACCACCTTCCAGTGTTTATCAATATTCCAGTCTCTGATAAAGTGTGCAATATTCACCACAAAGTTGATTTTAGGCTACAAAATAGAGTAAATCGGTTGAAATTCACACAGACCCTATCAAATACAGACTGGAATCTCTACCTCACTAGCAGTGACACAAACACAAACTACGACATATTTCTGGATAAATTATATAAAATATACTATTCCTGCTTCCCCAAAATAACCAAAACTATCACATCCAAAAGACTAAGTAAGCCTTGGTTAACACAGGGGTTAATAAATTCAACAAAACATAAATATCAGCTGTACAAACTATACAAACTAGGGTCAATTACAATGGACCACTACAAACATTACATAAATTATCTAAATAACTTAATAAAACGCAAAAAATCTGAATATTACCTACAAAGGTTTGAAAATTTTAGACTTAACACAAAAAAAGTTTGGGAACTAATTACCGAAATAGAAAACATTAATAATAATAACAAGACGGTCTCCCACACACTACACTATAATGACACAGTCCTACACACTCCACATGAAATTTCAAATGCATTCAACACCTATTTTTCACAAATTGCACCTCAACTTAGCTCCCAGCTTCCTAGAGCTCAAAACTCACACATTTCTTATCTCAGAGGTAATTTCCTAAATTCCATGAATATTCCCATAGTGACAGGAAATTACATAGTAAAAGCTATTTCTGCCTTAAAAAATAAAAAAATGCCCTACGGATGAAATACCTGTGAAAATAATCAAAGAGAACAAAAATCTTCTAGCAGAGCCACTCTCAAAAATATTCAATGATTCAATAAAAGATGGAGTTTTCCCTAATAAATTCAAGCTGGCAAAAATTATCCCTATCCATAAATCGGGAAGTAAAACTAATATCTCAAACTACCGACCAATCTCTATTTTACCAGTGTTCTCTAAAATATTTGAAATCATTATGAAGAACTTCCTCATGAACTACCTCAATTCACAAAAATTCTTAAATAATAGGCAATTTGGTTTCCACCCCGGACTAAATACTTTTGACGCTATAAATGTGTTTACCTCTGACCTACACGATGCCTTGAATAAACATAAGTCTATAATATCCATTTTCATTGATTTCAGCAAAGCTTTTGACACAGTTGACCCAAACATTCTAATAGACAAATTACGTCACTATGGTATTCGCGGTTGTGTGGAAAATTGGTTCAAATCATATTTAACTGGCCGATCTCATTTTACATCCTACAATAACTCTAAATCAACCATCAAACCTATACATCTTTCCGTGCCACAAGGTAGCATCTTAGGCCCTATTCTTTTCCTAATATATATCAACGATATCAGGAATGCCTCTACTGCTTTCAACACTATACAGTTTGCTGATGACTCCACCTTGTACATGATTGGTGATAATCCCACTGACCTAATCTACAGAGCCAACCTAGAATTATCTGCCTTTTCTGAATGGTGTCTTGCAAATCGCCTAACAATTAACACAGCTAAAACTTTCTACATGTTATTTACAAATACCACCACCAAATACCAACCCTTACCTAGACTTACCATATTAGATAAAGATATCACGCAAGTTTCTAAGACAAAATTTCTTGGAGTCACATTTGACAATAATCTTACCTTTAAATATCACATATCAAACCTTTGCCTAAAATTATCTAGATCAATAGCTCTATTGCTGAAAATAAAAAACTTTGTTCCAGTGGAAATTATGAAAATCATGTATTATGCCCATATATACCCACACTTAACCTACTGTAATCCAATTTGGTCCACTACCTACCCATGTCATCTACAAAATCTAAACATCCTCCACAAGAAAATTATTAGAATCATGACAAATAGTGACTTCCTCCAACACATACCTCCAAATCTATGAAAATCCTTCAACTCTCTGACTTATCAAACTTCTCTATTGCATCATACATGTTCAAATTGATAAATTCCAACAACAACAATACCCTGACCCTAACTCATAACCACTCCACACGCTACAGGCATTCTCTACAGATTCCCCATCATACCTTAACTCTCTACCAACACTCTCTAATGTATAAAGGTCCCAAAATATGGAATAGCACCCTGTCACATATAAAAAATTCATTAAGCGTAAATATCTTTAAGAGAAAACTAAAAGAATATTTATTGTCTCAATACTGACACATCTTGTACTTCAATCAATTTTTATCAATATCAATTATTTTGTTTCTTGGTTTTATAACCAAATAGTTCATATCCTCTGTAACTAAAATAGTTTATAACCTCTAGTATATATACATATTTATTTCTGTTTGTTTAATTATTCTCAAAACTAATATTTGCTTGTTTATAATCAGATTCCACTTCAATTTTCTCTATTTCTCATGTATAATTATGATTTTTCTCCTTTCCTTCCTGTTCTTGCAAAGCCATTTATCCGTACATCTTTTGTTATTGCTATTAATTATTATTTTTTTTTTTACATTTTCTTCAATTAGATTTTTAGTTTAGTGTTGTTTTACATTTCAGTATTAAGTAGATATTAAGTGTGCCCAAAAAGCTTGTGCTTCATAAGGGGCTGTTTGTCTTTCAATTAATTGTACCTTAAGCTTATATATGTATTACAGACAAACATAATAAAGTGTTTAAAGTGTTTAAAGTGTTTAAAGTGTTTAGGAAGATAAATATTATATATTGGAACATTAATCGTGTACATACCAAACTGGAGGAAGCTAATGTGTATAGTATGTTGAGTGAGTATAATGTTATTGCCTTAAGTGAAACTAAAACTTCCTTACCTGTGCGATTACCTGGGTATGTAACTTATCAAGGAAAATGTGTACGATCAGATGATTGAGGTGGAATTGTTGGTAAGGAACTGGGTGAGTGACTTTGTACATAATGTTGATGTCAGTATAGGGGACCATATATGGTTACAACTGAGATTGTCGAAGAAATGCTGTTTGGCTTCTGCTACATTCTTCCATTTGATTCCCAGTACTATTCCCATGACGCATTTGCGGCTGTACATGAAAAGATTAGATCCAGGCACATGACTAATGGCTACGTAATCATGGGTGATATGAATGCTCGTTTCGGGAGGGGGGTGCGACACATAGCTATGTGAGATGCCAGATGTCACTTGGTCTTACCCTGATATAGAGAACAGCATTTGCTACATGAACGACAATGCTGAGCTTTTATTGACAATATGTGTAAATAAAAAACTTGTGTTGAATAATATGAAAACTTCTAGCCAGCACTTTCTCGGCGGCATAACGTATCGGACGCGTGACGCATGGGTGTCAGAACTTGACATGTGCGTTGTGTCCCAATTTAGGGCGTTAAATGAATGAGTTTGCAGCGATTAAAAGATCAGATATTCCTTCAGATCACGCCCCCAATGTGTTCGTCTTTAGACAGTCCTAGGATTCACTTGGATAATGTGCTTGCCAGATTGAAGCTGTTTGGGGACCACACAGATTTGTATGGCAGCGCTGCACAAAACTGCCTTACGAAAAAATCGATCAAGCTCTCTGACATTGATATATATAAATTTACAGGAAACGTGTCAGTACTTCCCATTCCTCCTGTTGATGATAGTGATGTGAACTTAGTTGCCTTGCGTATTTCAGAATCCTTTTACATGTGTGCAGGAAATAGTAGGTGTGTACCGGCTTAGGGAGGAGACGAGAAGAATGCATGACTGGAGAGCTGGGAGAGATTGTTGGGTGATGCTGATGACGCTGGGGTGTGGAAAGCCATCAGTTGGGAAAGTGACCTTGAGGTATATTCATTAAACAATGAAAATCGCTTGAGCGATGATGAGTTTAAATTAAGCTTGAAGTGTGTGCTGAACCCTGTCTCTGTCCCGCCCCCTACGCGAGTCATCACAGACGTGACTATCCCCGTCTTGAATGACCTCATTTCTCCAGCTGAGGTTCAATACCAAATTAAAAAGATGAAAGTTGATAAAGCCTATGAACCAGATGGGCTCACTCTCGGTATCCTTTCTATGCTACCAGTGAATTGGCTAATAACAATAACGATTTTGTTCACCACGGTGTTCAGGTCTGGTGTGTACCCTGTAGCCTGGGCGAAAGCTAAGATTTTTGGCTGTAAAAAAAAAAAAAAATCAAATAACAGGGCCGACACAGACAACTACAGAGGCATAAGCATCATAAACAGCATCACCAAATTATATTGTTTGTGGTGTAATTGTGTTTGTAATTCTATGAATTATAAAGGAAATTACTATTAGGAATAGGATAGTCAGTGATTTATTATTATTATTATTATTTTATATTATTATTATTATTATTATTATTATTATTATTATTATTATTATTATTATTATTATTATTATTATTATTATTAGAGAGAGAGAGAGAGACAGAGAGAGAGAGAGAGAGAGAGAGAGAGAGAGAGAGAGAGAGAGAGAGAGAGAGAAAGAGAGAGAGAGAGACAGAGAGAGATGTTTCTTTGCCGCAGACTGGGTCAGTGGTTCATTCTATTTCGTGAGCAGGCTGGGGCACAGAGCCAGCGTGGCTGCACGGAACATATCGTATCGTTACGCCTCCTCAAGGATATGGTATACCGAAAGAATTTTAAGCTTTTTCGTAACTTTTATAGATTTTAGCAAGATATATGATCTGGTATGTAGGAATAAATTGTTTGTAATTTTAAAGCGCTTAGGTTGCGACATGGTGTTACTGGTAGCACTGGTGGCGATGTACAGTATCAATGAATCAGTCATCGACGGCGCCATCATTACGGCCACATTCGGAGTGATGCAGGGCTCACACATCTTATGCCTTCTTTATATATATATATATATATATATATATATATATATATATATATATATATATATATATATATATATATATATATATATATATATATATATATATATATATATATATACATATATATATATATATATATATATATATATATATATATATATATATATATATATATATATATATATATATATATATATATATATATATATATATATATATATATATATATATATATATATATATATATATTTATTTTTGTTTTTTTTTTTGTTTTATGAATGAATTTATCAAACTAATCAAACAGAGGTGTTTTCCTGATGGTTTTCTTGGCTGGCTTCTTACTTTAGTGTTGATGGATGATACCGTGCTTTTGTTTACGAGCAGAGAAGGAATGGTGGAGAAGGTGAAGGTGTTACAGTCATTCTGCAATGAGCACGGTATGGTCATCAACGAGGCCAAGACTAAATTTTTCGTTGTCCATACCAAAGGTGGTGACATGGAGCCGTTACACGTGAATACAGAAGAGAGAGAGAGAGAGAGAGAGAGAGAGAGAGAGAGAGAGAGAGAGAGAGAGAGAGAGAGAGAGAGAGAGAGAGAGAGAGAGAGAGAGAGTTAATTAATTTAGCTACAGAACAATTTGAGACTGTAGCACATAAGTGTCTAAAAACTGATTGTTGAATACGGCAAAATACTTGTCTAGCAGTGAAAGTGTTGATATCAAGAGTAATGCTAATTTGTCACGTGTCTATATCATCTATTACTCTCTGGAATCCCACTATTAACATTCCTGATTCAGTATAACGTACAACACCATTACTTCACCTACAACCTATGCATTACGAGTACTATCAGTGTCTTAACCTCTGCATATTATTGGTTATTACACAACAATGTACCTCACACATGACGCAAGATAACATGCAGCACAATCACACTACTTACTATCACTGGCTCTTTATCAGTTATCAGCAACTACTTAACAACTCATCACAGAGTACAAGAACTTGAGGAGGGAAGATAAAAAAACAAGGAAAGACTGCAATTTACTGGAACACGGAAGCCGAGAACAGAAGCTTAATTTACTGAGGGTATAACGATAAAGGCAAGGAGATAGATGAAAAGGATAGACGAAAATGAAAGGTGGCTGCATGAAGACCAAAGCAAGGGAAACAAGAATGAAAGAAAAGGGAAGGTTGGAAGACAGACCTTCCCGTGCTAAGATATGGTTAACTACGCTGTAAGTTCTTGTAATCTCACGGAACTGTAATTTACCTCTTGCCGGGTCCTTTTCTCTCTCTCTCCTTCTCTCTCTCTCTCTCTCTCTCTCTCTCTCTCTCTCTCTCTCTCTCTCTCTCTCTCTCTCTCTCTCTCTCTCTGTCTGTCTGTCTGTCTCTCTCTATATGTATCTATCTCTGCTGTGTGTTGGTGGATAAGAAGAAGGAAGTGGGAGAAGGGAGGAAGAGGAATGTGATGAAGATGAAGCGAAGGAGGAGGAGGAGGAGAAAAAGAAGCAGAAAGGAAAGAAAAAAAAAGGAGAATAGGATGAAGATGAAGAGGAGAGTGAGGCGGTGGAGAAGTAGGAGGAGGGTGGAAGAATGTGACGAAATTGGAGAGGACGGTTGTGACACACTGCATGCGTGATCAAGCCAAGTGTTGTGGTTGTGAGCTCTTATCTGCCTCGTGCAACAATGAGGGACGGTTCATGAGGTGGACAGGCCCGTGTTATCACCTCCATCTCCTACTGCTGTTCTTGCCCACCACCACAACCACCACCACCACCACCATCAAGGTCACACCTGCTACAGCTGCATTGTGCGTTTTGATGAAGCGTTATCCCACGCTCCCTACACACACAGACATGCGTGTATTCTAAAACGCTTTGCTCTCTCACCACAAATATTTTCCAAGGTCACAGAGATGATTAGCCGGATTGTCAAAATGTTTCTTTTGTTAATAGTATAGAAATCTTGTTAATCTGCCACTAGAAACGTAAAAAAAAAAAAAAACACTTGTAACTTCAACTAAAGGCTTTTAAAACAGTGAATCTGGAGGCCATAATGTAGAAATATTGTTAATCTGCCACCAGAATTATATATTGTAGAATTATATATTATTTTCAAGCAGCTTGGAAGGTTGCAGTGACGAAATCTGCTTAAGAATTACAAAAAGAGTGACATGGATATTACTTGTTGTGTATTCTGTCGTAAGTGTAATTATATAACTCGGCCTGGCAGGTTTGTGGTGTAATTGTGTTTATAATTCTAGGAATTATAAAGAAAATTACTATTAGGAATAGGATAGTTAGTGATTTATTATTATTATTATTATTTTATATAATTATCATTATTATTATTATGATTTTTATTATTATTATAGAGAGAGAGAGAGAGAGAGAGAGAGAGAGAGAGAGAGAGAGAGAGAGAGAGAGAGAGAGAGAGAGAGAGAGAGAGAAAATATATTATCTAGAGCTCTTCTTTTTCTCCTCCTCCTCCTCCTCCTTCTCCTCCTCCTCCTCCTCGTCCTCCTCCACCTCCACCTCCTCCTCTTCCTCCTCCTCCTCCAATCCTTTTCTCTTCCTCTTCTTATTATTAATACTACTACCAATACTACCACTACTACCACCACTACTACTACTACTACTCCTACTACTACCACTACTACTACTACAACTACTACTACCACTACTACTACCACCACTACTACCATTACTACTATTACTACTACTACAACAACTACGACTATTATTATCCTTGTAGATGTCTCCTTACTACCTTTAATCTGACTGACCACCATCTAGACTACCAACATTATTTCCACCACAGTTCGTCTGCCATAACCACAAGTGCATCCTACCACAATTTAAATGTGATGGTTATGACCACTGTGGTGATGGTAGTAATAAGATGGATTGTGATAGTAGTGGTGGTGATGGTGGTGATGGTGATGGTGGAGGTGGCTGGGAGGTAATGTTGGTAGGTGGAAAACATGACTACAGTGGAAATGTTATGGTAAGTAAAATTGTGGTAGTTAGAACTGTGATAGTTCCAATTATGGTAGTTACATTTGTGGTAGTTACAATTATGGTAGTTACAATTAATGATAGTTAAAATTGCTGTAGTAAAAATTTTGGTAGTTAAAATTATGGTAGTTAAAATTGTAATAGTTATAATTCTGGTAGTTATAATTGTGGTAGCTACAATTGTGGTAGTGCAGTTAGCAAGATCAGAAGAGCAGTTAGCATGAAAATAGCGGTAGAAAACAGCTAGAGAGGCAACATTGCGGCGATAAGAGAGAGGCTGAAGACAGTCAGTTAGAGGAGAGGAGTTGATGAGCCGAAAAAACTTTTGATTTCACCCTGTCTAGAAGAGCAGTATGAGTAGAACCCCCTCAGACATGTGAAGCATACTCCATACATGGACGGATAAGGACCTTGTACAGAGTTGGCAGGTGGGTAGTTGAGAAAAACTGGCGGAGACGTCTCAGAACACCTAACTTCATAGAAGCTGTTTCAGCTAGAGATGAGATGTGAAGTTTCCAGTTCAGATATTATAAGTGAAGGACAGACCGAGGATATTCAGTGTAGAAGAGGGGGACACTTGAGTATCATTGAAGAAGAGGGGATAGTTATCTGCAAGGTTGTGTCGAGTTGATAGATGGAGGAATTGAGTTTTTGAGGCATTGAACAGTACCAAGTTTGCTCTGCCCCAATCAGAAATTTTAGAAAGATCAGAAGTCAAGCATTCTGTGGCTTCCCTGCGTGAAATGTTTACTTCCTGAAAGATTGGTCGTCTATGAAAAGACGGAAAAGTGCAGGGTAGTATCATCAGCGTAGAAGTGGTAGACAAGAAGTTTGGTTTAGAAGATCATTAATGAATAATAAGAACAGAGTGGGTGACAGAACAGAACCCTGAGGAACATCACTGTTAATAGATTTAGGAGAAGAACAGTGACCGTCTACCACAGCAGCAATAGAACGGTCAGAAAGGAAACATGAGATGAAGTTACAGAGAAGGATAGAAACCGTAGGAAGGTAGTTTGGAAATCAAAGTTTTGTGCCAGACTCTATCAAAAGCTTTTGATATGTCCAAGGCAAGGCAAAAGTTTCACCAAAATCTCTAAAAGAGGATGACCAAGACTCAGTAATGGAAGCCAGAAGATCACCAGTAGGGCAGCTTTGACGGAACCCATACTTGTGATCAGATAAAAGGTTGTGAAGTGATAGATGTTTAAGAATGCTCCTGTTGAGGATAGATTAAAAAAACTTTAGATAGGCAGGATATTAAAGCAATAAGACAGTAGTTTGAGGGATTAGAACGGTCACCCTTTTTAGGAACAGGCTGAATGTAGGCAAACTTCCAACAAGAAGGAAAGGTACATGTTGACAGACAGCTGAAAGAGTTTGACTAGGCAAGGTGCAAGCACGGAGGCACAGTTTCGGAGAACAATAGGAGGGACCCTATTAGGTCCATAAGCCTTACGAGGGTTTAGGGCAGCAAGGGCATGGAAAACGTCATTGCGAAGAATTTTAATAGGTAGCATGAAGTAGTCAGAGAGTGGAGAAGAGGGAGGAAGAAGCCCAGAATCGTCCAAGGTAGAGTTTTTAGCAAAGGTTTGAGCGAAGAGTTCAGCTTTAAAATAGATGTGATAGCATTGGTGCTATCTGACTCAAATAAAGGAGAGCAAGAAGAAGCAAAGTTATTGGAGATATTTTTGGCTAAATGCCAGAAGTCACGAGGGGAGTTTGATCTTGAAAGGTTTTGACACTTTCTGTTAATGAAGGAGTTTTTGGCTAGTTGGAGAACAGACTTGGCATGGTTAAGGGCAGAAATATAAATTGCATGAGATTTTGATGATGGAAGGCCTAACTACTTCCTGTGGGCCACCTCTCTATCATGTATAGCGCGAGAACAAGCTGTGTTAAACCAATGTCTGAAAGTTTTAGGTCGAAAAAAAGAGTGAGGAATGTACGCCTCCATGCCAGACACTATCACCTCTGTTATGCGCTTAGCACACAGAGACGGGTCTCTGACACGGAAGGAGTAGTCATTCCAATGAAAATCAGCAAAATGTGTACTCAGTTCCACCCAACTAGCAGAGGCAAAACGCCAGTGGCACCTCCACTTAGGGGGATCCTGAGGAGGGACTGG
>NC_087170.1:3159226-3161726 GCF_035594125.1 Scylla paramamosain | reverse complement strand
AACTCTTATTCTACACCAGTTTTAAATATAACTTGTATTAACTTTCAGATAGGCGTATAGAGTTCACCGTAGGGTGAATAGTAGAACTTCCTTTCATCCTTTCCCTATGAAAATTTCCATGTCAGTTTTTCCATACTGCATGGTACTTTTCCCAACTATTTCCATGCCAGCGCAAGCTGGAGGGAGTGGTGGGTGGGGAGGAGCCTTCTGCTATGCTGTCCTGTCTCTCTTCCCTGTAGCTAGTTAGAAGTTACCAAACAGCCTTGCAAAGACCAAAAGGTCTGTTGCTGTTGTGCTTTCTTTTTGTATTCCTTTGTATTCCTCCTACCTTTCCCTCTGTTATACTGTTATTTCTAATATATATCAATGACTTGGATAGTGGAATAGTAGTTAGTGATGTTAGTAAATTTGCGGATGACACAAAGATAGGTAGATTAATTAGGGTCAGAATCGGATGCCATCGCCTTGCAGGCAGACTTAGATAGAATGAATGAATGGACGGATAGATGGCAAATGCAATTTAATATCATTAAATGCAAAGTGCTTAGCGTAGGTAAAGGAAACCCACACAATAGGTACACATTAAACAACGAAACTCTGGTAGGTACAGGGTAACGAGAAAGATATAGGAGTTATAGTTAGCTCTGAACTCCCGTCTAGGGAAATAATGCATAGAAACCAGAAACAAAGCAAATAGGGTACTAGGATTCATATTTTAGGAGTGTTAAAAGTAGAAGGCCGGAAGTAATATTAAAGTTATACTTGGCGCTGGTCAGACCTCATCTAAACTACGCCTGTGCAGTTATGGTCCCCCACATTACAGGAAAGATATAGGTCTATTAGAATCAGTACAGAGGAGAATGACTAAAAGGATACAGGGGATGAGGAGTATTCCTTACGAGCCGAGGTTGAAGCTGTTAAATTTACATTCTCTAGAGAGACATAGGTTAAGAGGGGACCTAATAGAAGTCTTTAAGTGGTATAAGGGTTATAACAAGAGAGATGTAAGCAAAATTCTTAGGATCAGCAACCAGGGTAGAACAAGAAATAACGGGTTCAAGCTTGAAAAATTTAGGTTTAGGAAGGAGATAGGAAAAAATTGGTTCCCAAATAGAGTGGTAGATAAGTGGAACGGACTCAGTAATCATGTAGTTACTGCTAGGACACCAGAGAGCTTTAAGAGAAGATTAGACAAGTTTATGGATGGGGATAACAGATGGAAATAGGCAGGTGTGTTTCATACAGGGACTGCCACGTGTAAGCCTGGTCGCTTCTTGTAGCTTCCCTTATTTCTTATGTTCTTATGTTCTTATGTTACTCCTCTTCCTCCTCCTCCTCCTTTTCCTCATCGTCCTCCTCCTCCTCCTCCTCCTCCTCCTCCTCCTCCTCCTCCTCCTCCTCCTCCTCCTCCTTTTCCTCCTCCTCCTACTTCTCCTCCTTCTCCTCCTCTTCTTCTTCCTCCTCCTCCTCCTCTTATACTACTACTACTACTACTACTATTACTGCTACTACCACTACTACTACTACTTGTAGTAGTAGTAGTAGTAGTAGTAGTAGTAGTAGTAGTAGCATTGTCACCACCAGAACTACCATCATTCCAGATCAGGCGAGTATATATATATATAGTATATATATATATATATAAATATATATATA
Organism: Scylla paramamosain; assembly: GCF_035594125.1. Classification (NCBI taxonomy): domain Eukaryota; kingdom Metazoa; phylum Arthropoda; class Malacostraca; order Decapoda; family Portunidae; genus Scylla; species Scylla paramamosain. The sequence continues at coordinate 3,160,070 of NC_087170.1, read as the reverse complement.
TATATATATATTATATATATATATATATATATATATATATATATATATATATATATATATATATATATATATATATATATATATATATATATATATATATATATAAAGTGAGGAGCCGTGGTGAAGAAACACTGCCATAGCCGAGGCAGTGGATTATTCACATGTCAAGCTGCTATGCATTTTAATGGATCCAGGAGCAGCTTTGCTCTTACACGCTCTGAAATGCGGCACAAACAAGGACGCCTCCGTCACCCTCGTGAACAATATATATATATATATATATATATATATATATATATATATATATATATATATATATATATATATATATATATATATATATATATATATATATATATATATATATATATATATATATATATATATATATATATATATATATATATATATATATATATATATATATATATATATATATATATATATATATATATATATATATATATATATATATATATATATATATATATATATATATATATATATATATATATATATATATATATATATATATATATATATATATATATATATATATATATATATATATATATATATATATGTATATAACGTGAGGAGCCGTGGTGAAGAAACACTGCCATGGCCGAAGCAGTGGATTATTCACATGTCAAGCTGCTATGCATTTTGATGGATCCAGGAGCAGCTTTGCTCTTACACGCTCTGAAATGCGGCACAAACAAGGACGCCTCCGTCACCCTCGTGAACCATCTGACCCGCCTCCCAGACACTTCGACGGCCAACTACCGCACACTCAACGGCGAGCAGAGGAGGAAGGCGTTTACTTCCTCTGAGAGAAATCAGA
>NC_087170.1:3151726-3154226 GCF_035594125.1 Scylla paramamosain | reverse complement strand
CAGAGCGACCTTTTCCCCCAACAAGGCAGCCATTGCTATAAGATTAATTTTTTGGTACTTCAAACATAGGTACTTTTTATTTCATCATGCTCTTCAATAAGGTTTTAAGTAACTATATTTATTTTACCTTTCTTCCATCATACTGTTTATTTTTCCATGACTTTCAATAATGTTCATTCTCGAGTAACTTCGGTAAATCGTATCTCCATCTAATCAGTAACAAGAAGTCGGCGTTTCCAGTGTCGTGTCGACCGTCCTTATTGTCCACGTCATTTGCTTCCGGTGACCTCTGCCTCCCTTGTGTACTAATTCAGTGATAGTCACCTGGTTATCTCTTCTTGCAATATGCTCTTAATCCCCGGCTCTGTTAGTCTTGTGATGACTCACCGCTTCTTGTTGTTCTTGATGGTCATGTCTCGTCTCTCATCTATCAGGGTGGTGATAGCTTCTTGTAATATTGGTATCTGCTTTCTGTTTATCATCTTCTTCCCTCATCTATTCTTCCTACTTTCTTATTTCCTTCTTTATTTTTTTTACTAATTTTTGTTTCATTCTACCTTCTTCTTACGTGTTTAATTTCTTCTTGGTGATTCTTGGGTTACAACATGCCCCCCTCCTTATGACTGCGCGTCCTCGCGCGGCTGGTTACTCTGGTTGAGTGTTCGTTCCATTATCCGTGGATGTGGTGCATGGTATGGGTTCGGAAGGCCCACTCCATGCTGCCGGAACCAGGGGAGCCATAGGCGTGGTCCTCACTTACCCCCGCGAACACCCGGGTGACCCCAATAGCCAGCACTGTCCATTGCTGTACATTGCTGTACATTGCAGCTGTCAGACAAAGAGGGTCACAGTACCAATAAGTAGTGCCAGACGGTTGTAATGCAAAATAAAATGTTGGTATGAGTCTGCGTTCCGTGCAATGTTTTTTCTTTCCTTCTTTTTTTTTCTTTCTTTCTTTTTCGTCAATTGAGTCAACATCTTCCTTTCTATCGCTGATAATTTAGATCATAGTAAATGTTTCAAGAGACACTATGTTACAGTGTGGTTCTTAAATCTTTGTTATAAGGGAATTATGTTCTATTTAGCTTGACATGAAACTGGTCTATACTTGACCGAGACTATCTATACTGTGACATTTCTAGCTTTTCATCATGGATTCATATCGTCTTCATATAAAAGGCACAAAGATTTTCCACTCATTATCAACTTGGATTTAGGTGTCACATTCAGCCAATTTATATCAGGTAAATAATGATCCTAAGGCAAAACTAACAAATTAATAAGGGAACACCATAAGCTGCGTACTTTCGTTTACATCTGAAGCCTTGATCATGATTAATTACCACGTCTTGCTCACGACTAAGTGAATGTAGTACTTTGAAATATGTTTATCTGACTTATCAATCACAGTCAGTGAATTGTCTTCTGTGTCGCTATCAGTAATGTTCTTCAGCAATTCAGTTTCCCTTGTTTCCTCTTAAAGCTCTTCTGTAACTCTCATTTCTTTGTGTAGTGGTGTTTATTCTCTGGATTACTGTATTTTATCTGAAAGCAGTATTTAATATCCCTCGTGCTAATATACGTACATTATCTTCAAAACTATGTACACCACTAATCGTTGCCTGTTTATCCTTCCCTACCAATCAGTATAACATCTAGCACAGACTCTTTCACTAGTTTTGTTGTCACCTCTTGTTGAAATCATTATATTGAACTTTCTTTCCTCTTGCATTATCATAAAAAAAAAAAAAAAGAAAGGTTAAGGATACACTTCAATATTTTTTACTTGAACCGTTATACTTCTACCACATTATTCGCAATATAGTGTGCCATATATTCGTGTATTGCGTTTATCTGCAACATCTCAACTCTCCCTACAATTAGCAATTGCAACTTCTGTATCTTAATTTCCCTGACGACACGCAACTAAACTAATATATTCTAACATTTTCAGCTATGTAACATATTATTTGTGCCTTCCTTACTCTGGTACGTCACTAATATCTTTGCATTTCTCCATTAAATAATCACTACACTCTGACTTTTGTGACATTTTATCTTCAGAGTGTAGTGATTATTTAACCTTTCTTTTTTTTTTTTTATGATAATACAAGAGGAAAGGAAGTTCAATATAATGATTTCAACAAGAGGTGACAACAAAACTAGTGAAAGAGTCTGTGCTAGATGTTATACTGGTTGGTAGGGAAGGATAAACAGGCAACGATTAGTGGTGTACATAGTTTTGAAGATAATGTACGTATATTAGCACGAGGGATATTAAATACTGCTTTCAGATAAAATACAGTAATCCAGAGAATAAACACCACTACACAAAGAAATGAGAGTTACAGAAGAGCTTTAAGAGGAAACAAGGGAAACTGAATTGCTGAAGAACATTACTGATAGCGACACAGAAGACAATTCACTGACTGTGATTGATAAGTCAGATAAACATATTTCAAAGTACTACATTCACTTAGTCGTGAGCAAGACGTGGTAA
>NC_087170.1:2946726-3146726 GCF_035594125.1 Scylla paramamosain | reverse complement strand
CTTCTGGGTTTGCTTGCTGAGTCTTGGTCATCCTCTTTTAGAGATTTTGGTGAAAGCTTTGTTGTTGCCTTGGATACATCAAAAGCTTATAATAAAGTCTGGCACAAAGATGAAAATGAGAAGTTGACAGATATCTCCATAACTAAGGAAATAGTGGAACAGGGGATAGATAGGCTAAAAAAGTTCAAGACACCAGGACCAGATAAAATATATCCCCGAGTACTTAAGGAATGCAAAGAGATTATTAGTGAGCCGTTAGTTTCTGTCTTTAGGAAATCACTTGAGTCAAGTGAGGTACCAATAATGTGGAAGCAGGCTAATGTAGTACCCATCTTTAAGAAAAGAGATAAAACTTTAGCGTCTAATTATAGACCTGTCAGCTTAACTTTAGTTTCGGGTAAATTATTGGAATCAATAATAGCGAGGAACATTAGGGAACATTTAGACAAGCATAAATTGATAAATCAGTCACAGCATGGCTTCAAGAAGGGGAAGTCTTTCCTGACAAACTTTTTAAGTTTTTACAGTAAAGTGTACGAGGCAGTAGATAATGGAGATAGTTATGACATCTTATATCTGGACTTAGTAAAGCATTTGACAAGGTACCCCATCAAAGGCTCCTGAGAAAGGTTAGGGTACACGGGATAGATAGGATGGTGTTAGGCTGGATAAGGTCATGGCTAAGCGACAGGCGACAAAAAGTTGTAATAAACGGCTCTAAACCCGAGTGGGATCATGTAATTAGTGGGGTACCACAGGGATCAGTATTAGGGCCATTGTTATTTCTAATATATATCAGTGATTTTGATATTGGAATTAGGAGTGATGTTAGTAAATTTGCGGATGACACAAAAATAGGTAGATTAATTAGGTGAGAATCGGATGCTATCGCCTTGCTGGCAGATTTAGATAGGATGAATGAATGGACGGACAGATGGCAAATGCAGTTTATATCAACAAATGCAAAGTACTTAGCGTAAGTAGAGGAAACCTTTACAATAGGTACACATTAAAGAACGAAACTCTTGTAGGTACAGGATACGATAAATATTTAGGAGTTATAGTTAGCTCTGATCTTCGTCTAGGAAAACAATGCATAGAGGCCAGAAACAGGGCAACTAGGGTATTAGGATTCATTTTAAGTTGTGTTAAAAGTAGAAGGCCCAAAGTAATATTAAAGTTATACTTGGCGCTGGTCAGGCCTCATCTAGACTACGCTGTGAAGTTCTGGTCCCCACATTACAGGAAAGAAATAGGTTTGTTAAAATCAGTACAAAAGAGAATGACTAAAAGGATACAGGGGATGAGGAGTATTCCTTAAAAGGCGAGATTGGAAGTGTTAAATTTACATTTCTTTAGAGTAACGTAGGTTAAGAGGGGACCTGATAGAAGTCTTTAAGTGGTATAATGGTTATAACAAGGGGAATGTAAGCAAAATTCTTAGGATCAGCAACCAGGATAGAACAAGAAATAATGGATTCAAGCTTGAAAAATTTAGGTTTAGGAAAGAGATAGGAAGAAATTGGTTCTCAAATAGAGTGGTAGATGAGTGGAACAGACTCAGTATTCATGTTATTAGTACTAGGACATTAGGGGGCTGTAAGAGAAGATCAGATGGGTTTATGGATGGGGATGATAGTGGAAGTAGGTAGGTATATTTCATACAGGGACTGCCACGTGTAAGCCTTTTCGCTTCTTGCAGGTTCTCTTATTTCTGATATTCTTATGTTCTTATATTAAAAAAATAAAAATAAATAAATAATAATAATAATAATAATAATAATAATAATAATATTAATGTAAAAGTAATAATAATATAGTAATAATAATAATAATAATAATAATAATAATAATAATAATAATAATGTAAAAGTAATAATAATATAGTTATAATGATGATGATGATGATGATGATGATGATGATGATGATGATGATGATGATAATAATAATAATAATAATAATAATAATAATAATAATAATAATAATAATAATAATAATAATAATAATAATAATAATAATAATAATAATGAAAATAATAATAATGGTTATATATAAATAATTTTATGAGCATAATGTAATATTATTATAAATAGTAATGATAATAATGATAATAAAAATTATTATTATTGTTATTATTATTATTACTATTATTACTATTATTATTAAATGATAATAATAATGATGATAATAATAATAATAATAATAATAATAATAATAATAATAATAATAATAATAGCAATAATAATAACAAGCAGAATCGTCTGCAAATAATATAGTGTGGAGTATATCTGATACATTGAAAATATCATTGATATAAAAGGAAGAGTATAGGGCCCAGTATGCTTCCTTGGGGTACTCCTAGTTATACTGGTTTAGTTGGGGATAAGTTATTGTTCAGGATTGTATATTGTTGTCTGTTATTTATATAAGACTTGAACCAGTTGTGGATACATCCACGAATAATTTTACCTAGGAGAATATGAGGTTGCGCTATGTCAAAAGTCTTATGGAAGTGTATAAAAATGGATAAGATAGATTTGCCTTTTATTCAGTGCTGTGTGAAGGTCAGACGTAAAGGTATTTATGGCATCGAAACTGCTGAAGCCTGGTCTGAAATCAAATTGTCTATAATTAAAAGTTTTCATCTTGTTTAAATAAAATATATATTAAATGTTTTTGTCATTAATGATTCAAATATCTTCGAAAAATTACGTAATATAAAGATAGGTCTGTAGTTTGATACCTCTGTTTTACTACCTGATTTATAAATGGGGATGATTTTACCAAGTTTCAGATTGTCAGGGAAGGTTCCTGTTTTGACTGATCGGTTGAACAGAAGCGTGAATGGTTTGAACATAAGAACATAAGAAATAAGGGAGCTGCAAGAAGCGACCAGACTTACACGTGGCAGTCCCTATATGAAATATACCTACCTATTTCCATCTGTTATCCCCATCCATAATAAGTCTTTGTTTTCTTTTATAATAGCAACTGGTATTTCATCAATGTGGCCTTTTTTTTCGTTTTTGAGAGCAGATATTACTTTAATTATATCATAGATTGTTGTAAAGGGTATCACCATAGGGTGTGGATAGTCACCGCGAAGGTATGAGTTGTGAGAGGTTTGTGAGGGAGACAGTTTGTGTGCAAGTTCAGGGTCAATGTTTGAGAAATCGTCGTTAAATGTATTTGATATTTCATGCAGGGTGTTCTTTGTTTTGGTTGTTGTGTATTACTGACTTGGTTGTTGTCTTGATTTTAGTCTTAGCATTTGAGAGTTCATTTATTGTTTCCCATATTTTCCTGGTATTTATTCTAAAATTTGAGAACTTTTGTTGATAATAGTTTCTCTTATAGAGTTTAATGGGGTTTGTTAGGTGTGTGGTTGTTAGCTAGTTGTGTGAACGAGTGAATGAGCGAGACTTGTGTGAGGCATGAATACGTGTATGAGTGAACGAGCTAGGCTTCAGTCATAAGTGTTAAGTGGAAGTGCGCGGCCTGGCGCCGGGAGATCACCTACCTCCAGCCTTCTGTTCACACCTTCTGTGAATAAACACCTGCACTGTTACCTGCGTTTCCTGTGCCCCTGCTGGTCAAGAGTCGAACATGGCGCAGTGAGTAGGATCAGGACAAGGCTGCAGTGGGTACGGCGCAGAATGGAGAAGCAGTTGGAGGCGCTGGCTGCCCTGCTAGCGCGACAGTCGGAGCAGAGTCAGGCTCGCGAGGAGCGTTTAACCCAGCTGCTGGAGAGAGTGGGGACACAAGCTCCCAGTCGCACCACGGCGAGCAATGAAGGCGAAACCACAGCCCGCAGCACGTCTACCCAGGGCGCGAGGTTCCCGACGTCCGCCACCATCATTCCTCACTTAACGGCGTCAGCATCTTTACGTGAGTTCGACACGTGGCGCCATAAGTTTGAAGGATACGTAACCCTCGCCAGGATAGACTGTCTCTCCCTGGCTGAGCAGAGGGCGGCACTCGCTGCTGTCCTAGACGACGAGTGGACCCGTACACTTCGCTACGGGATAAGCTTACCGAGAGACGCGGAGTTAAGAACCATCCTCGATGCAATGTGTGAGTACCTGCGAAGCCAGCGCAACATCATCATGGATAGAAGAGACTTCTACTCCCGCGTGCAAGAAACGCAAGAAGGTTTTGACGACTTTTTATGTGCTGTAAAGGAAATCGCCAATTTCTGTGACTTTTGCGACCAGTGCATAAACCATCAGCTGCGTGACAGAATTGTCGTTGGGACACGAGACGAAGTGGCTCTGAAACGCATGCTGGAAAACAAGAAACTCACCCTTGAAAACGCCATAGATATTTGCAGAGCATCAGAGAGCGCTAACCAGTGTAGTGCAGTACTAAGGGGCGGCTCTCACTCTTCGAGCCATGGTGTGAACGCTGTCTCGAACTACAGGAAGGGCAGTTTCGGGGGCTCAAGCCCCACGGGCTGTTATCGTTGTGGCAAAGATTGTCGCAGTGACAAAAGGGGATGCCAGGCAATAGATAAAGTGTGTCGTAACTGCGGGAAAAGAGGGCATTTTGCGAGTGTATGTCAGCAGACAGTGAGGAAACGACGAGGAGCTTCGAGGAGTTCCTCAACTGTCTCTCCTCATCGCGGTGCAGGCCCGAGGCGGGGAGCCAGTGCCAGTGTATACCAGCTCTTATCAGGCGTATACACAAAGACGGTGACGGCACGACCTGCGCCCCAGGTGCTCATTACCGCCACACATCCCGCTGGAAGAGACAAGATTACGTGGACTCCTGACTCTGGGGCCGAAACGACCGTTATTGGCCTCGACACGGCAACACTCCTTGGAATCCCGCCCTCCAGCTTGGCGCCCGCTGATGGTGATGGACTTTATGCTGCCGGTAATCACCCCCTCACCTGTGTAGGAACTTTCTCGTCGCACTTGCAACTGGGCGACAGGGAAGCTGAGACTGTTGTGAGCGTGGTGAAGGAGGTGAAGGGGGCGCTGCTTAGCTGGTACGATTCCATCGCTCTCGGAATCCTCCCCGAAGATTTTCCGGCTCAAATCCGACCGCTACGCAGGGAAGAACAGCACACCGGCAACAGCTCCATCAAGTACCCGACCGCCTCGCAGCCACCTCTATCTACGCCCACAGAAGTGATCAGCTGGCCTCATTCCTACGACCCAACGCCACAGCAGCGTGCGGGGCACGCTGCTGCTGTGATCAAGGCCTTTCCCAGCGTCTTCGAAGCAAAGGAAGGTTTACGTGCAATGGCTGGTGGATCCATGGCCATCGAGTTGACAGACGACGCTCGACCCTTCGCCGTAACAGCATCTCGTACAATCCCTTACAATTGGCGTGAAGAAATTAAGAGCCAGTTGGAAGAGCTGCTTAACAAGGGAATCATCGAGAGTGTGGACTACCCTACGGCATGGTGCCACCCCATCGTGCCTGTCCCAAAAAAGACATCTGGTGTAAGGCTGTGTGTTGACCTGACACGACTCAACCGTTACGTGAAGAGGCCCGTGTATCCAGTGCGCTCACCTCATGACGCCATCGCCTCGATCGGGACCGGAGCAGTTTGGTTCACCACTCTTGATGCCAAGATGGGGTATTTTCAAGTCCCCATTAGAGAAGAAGACCAGGATTTAACCTGCTTCATAACACCTTGGGGTCGGTACAAGTTTCGGCGAGCGGTTATGGGTCTCGTCTCGTCTGGAGACGAGTATAACCGTCGAGGAGACCAAGCTCTCGGCGACATACCTAACACCATCAAGATCGTGGACGACATCCTGGCCTATGACTCCACCTACAGTGCGCACTTAGCCCATGTCATTCAGATTGTGCGGCGGTGTGACCAGCACGGCATCACTCTCAACCCACAGAAGTTTACATTCGCGGAAAGAGTGGTAGATTACTGTGGTTACTCTGTTTCTGGACAAGGCTACACGACAGACTCAAAGAAAGTTAAGGCAATCTCTGACTTCCCACGACCACAGCACATCACCGACTTACGATCATTCATGGGTCTTACAAACCAGCTTGGAAGCTTTTCTCCTGCTGTGGCTGCAGCTGCACAACCCCTCAGAGATCTCTTACGCCCGAAGAACAGTTGGTGCTGGTCTCCTAACCATGAAGAGGCGTTTGAGAAGGTGAAACAGTGTCTCGTCAGCCCACCTGTCTTGGCATACTTCGACCCATCATTACCAACGATGCTACAGACTGACGCCTCAAGGATGCACGGATTTGGATTCGTTCTCCTGCAGAAGCACAGTGACCAGTGGAAGATGGTGCAATGCGGGTCAAGATTTGTTACAGACACAGAGAGCCGCTATGCAGTAATAGAGTTGGAAATGGCTGCAATCGTCTGGGCAGTCAGGAAATGTGGCACCTACCTGAAAGGACTCCCTCACTTCGATCTAGTGCTCGACCACCGCCCGCTGATACCTCTCCTCAATAGCAAGTTGTTGGGAGAAATAGAGAACCTGCGGCTGCAGCGCATGAGGGAGAAGCTTGCTCAGTATTCTTTCACAGCAAGCTGGCAAAAGGGATCGACACACTGTGTGCCCGACGCCCTCTCACGTGCTCCAGTACAGGACCCAGTGGAGGAAGAGGATGCTGCTACTTCTGGTGACCTCGACCCTCTCCACTCAGCGGTCATCTCAGCGTTATCTGCCACCAATGAGGACGGCGTCCGCTTAGCACCACTCCAGGATCAGACTGTGGAAATGGTACGTGCCGCAGCAGCAAGAGACGGGGAGTACTGCTTGCTCAAGAACGTCATCATCGAGGGCTTCCCTGATCATTGCCACGACCTCGATCACCGCTTGCGTACGTACTGGCCGGTGCGCAGTCTGCTGGCCGTAGACGACGACCTGGTGGTTTACGGGCCGAGGCTTCTTATTCCTCACAGCCTCCGCCGAGAAACACTAGAGCGACTCCATGACAATCATCAGGGGATGGAGCGCACCAAGCGACGGGCCCGACAAACGGTGTACTGGCCTGGTATGGACAGAGACGTTGAGAACGTCGTTTCTGGATGCTCACTATGCCGTCCACTCCTACCAAGCCAAGCCAACGAACCTCTCTGGCAGGACACGGACACACCCAGCAGGGTGTTTGAGTCAGTTTCTGCAGACTACTTCCACGCAGCAGGCCGTACATACCTCGTGTATGTAGATCGCTTGTCTGGGTGGCCTCACGTGTCTGCATGCTCACGTCCAGCATCGGCTGATCAGCTCGTTCGTGTCCTTCGGGGTGTGTTCGCCGACACGGGCGTGCCTGTTCTCCTGAGGACTGACGGTGGACCGCAGTTCACTTCTTCATCGGTACGGCGCTTCCTGGCTCGATGGGGGGTGGAGCATCGTGTATCTTCACCTCATTATCCACGCTCCAATGGTCACGCCGAGGCAGCGGTCAAGTCCGTGAAGAAGCTGATCCTCACGACCACACAGCAGGGACACCTGGACGAGGATGCGTTCGCTCGCGGGTTGCTGGAACTGCGCAACACTCCGAGGGCGGAAGGGCGATCACCAGCACAAGTCCTCTTCGGTCATCCTATGAGGTCCTGTGTCCCGGCTCATCATCGCTCATACGCTCAGCAGTGGCAGCGCGCTGCTGATGAGTGCGACGCCAAGGCAGAGCGACTGAGGAAGAAAGCGAAACTTCGCCACGACGCGTCCGCCCGTACTCTTCCTCTCCTGCACCTCGGTGGCCACGTCGACGTTCAAGATCACACGACAGGCCTCTGGGATCGCCTGGGTGTCATCGTGGCTGTTGGGCGAAGGAGAGACTACCTCATCAAGATGGGCAGCGGTCGCGTGATGTGGCGTAATAGAAGACACCTACGCCCACACAGACCTCTTGCTCCCCTTCCTGTCGAGCAGCACACCGCTCATGGCGGTGCAGCGCTTCAGCATCAGGGTCACGAGGAACACCACCATCCCGGCAGCCCGGAGCATCAGGGTAACGGGGTACACCGTGGCCGAGAGCAACCAGAGCGTCGAAGCAGCCGACAGCGTAGGGAGCCGAGACGACTGCAGGTGCGGTGGCACCGTAGCACCTACGATTAGTCGTACGTGTTCATTGTACGCTGTGTTTGTTTTGTGTATATGTACCGTGTTTTCTGTACTTCAATCATTGTAACTTTGTTTCATGTGTTACGGTAGCCATAACAAAGATAAGGAATCTTCCTTATGTCTCGGGGGAGGTGTGTGGTTGTTAGCTAGTTGTGTGAACGAGTGAATGAGCGAGACTTGTGTGAGGCATGAATACGTGTATGAGTGAACGAGCTAGGCTTCAGTCATAAGTGTTAAGTGGAAGTGCGCGGCCTGGCGCCGGGAGATCACCTACCTCCAGCCTTCTGTTCACACCTTCTGTGAATAAACACCTGCACTGTTACCTGCGTTTCCTGTGCCCCTGCTGGTCAAGAGTCGAACATTAGGTAGTTTCTATAATTTTTGTATCAAAGTTTATAATTCCTAGTTTAGAAGCTTTATACGGGGCAAATTTATGTAGTATTGATTTTATGATTCCTTGAGAGATCCATGGTTTTTTCAAGTCTTTTAGTTGATATGATTTTTTGTCAACTTGGGGAAAGATGAATAATACATAATGTACACTACGTCCAAAAATAAGTTGTAGATTACGTTTGTATCTTGGTGTGTTATCAAAGAATTTCAATTAATTTCTGATAATTTTGTTCTAAAATTTGCACGGTTTTCACTGTTGTTTGTCCTGAAGGTTACTTTATGGGTCTCATCAATCCTCTCTAGGATTGGAAGGTTCAGGAACACTGAAAGATGATCACTTAAGGGAGACAGAAAAATACCAGGAGAGGAGCGAACTATAAAATTTGTCCATATGTGGTCCAGTATGGAGGGGGAGGCTGTGGAGTTGTCGTCGGAAAATCTTGTGGGCCGGGATATATGAGGAAAATAGTTAAGAGATTGTATTGTGCTCTCTCTCTCTTTCTCTCTCTCTCTGAGGTGTAGGTGCTAGGGGTCACTTACGACCGTAAGTTGACCTTCAGAACCCACGTGGATCGACTCGCCAGAGAGGCCTCAGGGAAGTTGGCATCCCTGAGGAGAATCTCCTACCTTTTTGACGCCAAGGGACTGGAGTTACTCTACAAGGCGCAGGTCCGCTCCTCCTTGTAGTACGCGTGCCTGGCCTGGGGCAGCGTGGCAAACAAGCACCTCGCTCTCCTAGACAAGGTGCAGGACCGAGCAGCGAGGCTCATCAGGAACAGTGAGCCTGCACTGCACGCCCTCCAGCACCGGCGAGACGTGGCGGGCCTCACCATCATGTTCAAGGTGCAACAGCAACGGGTGCCGCACCTACAGGCTCTCCGGCAGCCTGCCCGACATGCCGAAGTCACCACCAGACCTGTCACACGCGCCCCTGGGTAACTACTCCAGCCTAGGTGCAGAACGTGGCACCAGCAAAGACAGTTTCTGAACACATACATCGGCTGGTGGAACGCGTTTGTTACCGTACAGCCAAGTGTTAAGGGCTGGACCAGACAGCAGTTCAAGACTGCAGTGAATGTGTGGTTGCTACAGACATACAGAGAGAAGCTTTCAGATAGAAAGCATTAACAGTGACTTCTTTATCCTAATTTGTTGTATTAAATATGTAAAAGTATATGTACAGCAACTCTGTAAACACATGATGTAGATTTGTATAAAGAGAGAGAGAGAGAGAGAGAGAGAGAGAGAGAGAGAGAGAGAGAGAGAGAGAGAGAGAGAGAGAGAGAGAGAGAGAGAGAGAGAGAGAGAGAGAGATGGGGGGGGACGGCTGAAGACAGCTAAGGAGAGAAGCTGATGAGGGGAAAGAGAGAGAATGGGAGGCTGACGACAATCAGTTAATGAGACCTGATGAGAGAGAGAGAGAGAGAGAGAGGGAGAGAGAGAGAGAGAGAGAGAGAGAGAGAGAGAGAGAGAGAGAGAGAGAGAGAGAGAGAGAGAGAGAGAGAGAGAGAGAGAGAGAGAGAGAGAGAGAGAGAGAGAGAGAGAGAGAGAGAGAGAGAGAGAGAGAGAGAGAGAGAGACTGAATAGAGTCAGTTAGAAGAGAGAATTTGATAAGAAATGCTTTTGACTCCACCCTGTCTAAAAGGGAAGGATATCAGTTTGAATGTATCTCCTCTAAAGGAAAAAAAAATCCAAGGTGTGATGTAATTACATGATCTAAAAAGATGAAGAAGGAAACGGAGAAAGTATATAGAGAATATCTGTTTAAATGGGACGCAAGAGATGAGAAAGATCACAAAAAAAAAGTTAAGAGAACCTATTTGTAGAAGAGACAACAATAAATTCAACTTTCCACAAAGAGGAGCAGAAGATTGAAATAACCTGGATGCAGAATTGGTCCACACAGCCAAACTGGAGAGAAACAGAGCTGGTGTGGGGGAGGCAGAGAGCATCCACGTAGCCCTTACCTCTACCTGGGTCTTAATACTTTGGTGAACTGCTGAACGGCTCTACTGTGTTGCCTTTTCACAACTCAAGCTTATACCATGTCAGAGTTTTCTCTTTAGTAGGGACACTGGAACTTAGGAAATATACAGTACAAATGCAAATACGGTCCCACTCTTACCGTTATTCTGGCCAGCCTGGAGAACCCGGAAAGACAAGGAAATCTATGAAAGATCATTCACTACAAAAAATGAATACATGAATTAAGTGAAAGCAATAAAAGATGTAAGCAATCTCTTCCTTGGAAAGCAGGCAAGAGCCATCGTATGTGCATCCTTCTGTCTTGTGTTATATATATATATATATATATATATATATATATATATATATATATATATATATATATATATATATATATATATATATATATATATATATATATATATATATATATATATATATATATATATATATATATATATATATATATATATATATATATATATATATATATATATTATTTATTTATTTATTCTTTTCCTTTTTCTTTCTTTTTTTTCTTCTTATGTATGAGGGACACTGGCCAGGGCAACAAACATCCAATAAAAAAAAAATGGCCACTGAAATGCCAGTCCCATAAAAGGGTCCAAAGCAGTACTCAGAAATTGAAGAATAAGTGTCTTGAAACCTCCTTCTTGTAGGAATTCAAGTCATAGGAAGGTGGAAATACAGAAGCAGGCAGGGACCTCCATAGTTTACCAGAGAAAGGGAATAATTGAGAGTACTGGTTAACTCTTGCGTTAGAGAGGTGGACAGAAGAGGGATGAGAGAAAGAAGAAAGTCTTGTGCAGCGAGGCCGCGGGAGGAAAGGAGGCATGCAGTTCGCAAGATCAGAGGAGCAGTTAGCATGAAAATAGCGGTACAAGACAGCTAGAGATGCAACATTGTGAGGATGAGAGAGAGACTGAAGACAGTCAGTTAGGAGAGGAGTTGATGAGACGAAAAGCTTTTGATTCCACCCTGTCTAGAAGAGCAGTATGAGTGGAATCCCCCCAGACATGTGAAGCATACTCCATACATGGACGGGTATGACCCTTGTACAGAGTTAGCAGCGGGGATGGGGTGAAAAAAAACTGGCGGAAACATCTCAGAACATCTAACTTCATAGAAACTGTTTTAGCTAGAGATGAGATGTGAAGTTTCCAGTTCATATTATAAATGAAGGACAGACCGAGGATGCTCAGAGTAGAAGAGGGGACAGTTGAGTGTCATTGAAGAACAGGGCATAGTTATCTGGAAGGTTGTGTCAAATTGATAGATGGAGGAATTGAGTTTTTGAGGCATTGAACAATACCAAGTTTGCTCTGCCCCAATCAGAAATTTTAGAAAGATCAGAAGTCAAGCGTTCTGTGGCTTCCCTGCGTGAAATGTTTACTTCCTGAAGGGTTGGACGTCTATGAAAAGACGTGGAAAAGTGCAGGGTGGTATAATCAGCGTAGGAGTGAATAGGACAAGAAATTTGGTTTAGAGGATCATTAAAGAATAATAAGAAGAGAGTGGGTGACAGGACAGAACCCTGAGGAACACCACTGTTAATAGATTTAGGAGAAGAACAGTGACCGTCTACCACAGCAGCAATAGAACGGTCAGAAAGGAAGCTTGAGATGAAGTTACAGAAAGAAGGATAGAAGCCGTAGAAGGGTAGCTTGGAAATCAAAGCTTTGTGCCAGACTCTATCAAAAGCTTTTGATATGTCCAAGGCAGCAGCAAAAGTTTCACCAAAATCTCTAAAAGAGGATGACAAAGACTCAGTAAGGAAAACCAGAAGATCACTAATAGAGCGGCCTTGACGGAACCCATACTGGCGATCAGATAGAAGGTTTTGAAGCGATAGATGTTTAAGAATCTTCCTGTTGAGGATAGATTCAAAAACTTTAGATAGGCAGGAAATTAAATAAATAGGACGGTTGTTTGGGGCATTAGAACGGTCACCCTTTTTAGGAACAGGTTGAATGTAGGCAAACTTCCAGCAAGAAGGAAAGGTTGATGTTAGACAGAGCTGAAAGAGTTTGACTAGGCAAGGTGCAAGCACGGAGGCACAGTTTCAGAGAACAATGGGAGGGACCCCATCAGGTCCATAAGCCTTCCGAGGGTTTAGGCCAGCAAGGACATGGAAAACATTATTGCGAAGAATTTTAATAGGTGGCATGAAATAGTCAGAGGGTGGAGGAGAGGAGGAACAAGCCCAGAATCGTCCAAGGTAGAGTTTTTAGCAAAGGTTTGAGCGAAGAGTTCAGCTTTAAAAATAGATGTGATAGCAGTGGTGCCATCTGGTTGAAATAGAGGAGGGAAAGAAGAAGCAAAGTTATTGGAGATATTTTTCCCTAGATGCCAGAAGTCACGAGGGGAGTTAGATCTTGAAAGGTTTTGACATTTTCTGTTAATGAAGGAGTTTTTGGCTAGTTGGAGAACAGACTTGGCATGGTTCCGGGAATAAATATAAAGTGCATGAGTTTCTGGTGATTGAAGGCTTAAGTACCTTTTGTGGGCCACCTCTCTATCATTTATAGCATGAGAACAAGCTGTGTTAAACCAATGTTTAGAAGGTTTAAGACGAGAAAAAGAGTGATGAATGTACGCCTCCATGCCAGACACTATCACCTCTGTTATGCGCTCAGCACACAAAGACGGGTCTCTGACACGGAAGCAGTAATCATTCCAAGAAAAATTAACAAAATACCTCCTCATGTCCTCCCAACTAGCAGAGGCAAAACGCCAGAGGCACCTTCGCTTTGGGGGATCCTGTGGAGGGATTGGAGCGATAGCACAAGATAAAGATATGAGATTTATATCGGAGGAACCCAACGGAGAAGAAAGGGTGACAGCATAAGCAGAAAGATTACAGGTCAGGAAAAGGTCAAGAATGTTGGGTGTATCTCAAAGACGGTCAGGAATACGAGTAGGGTGTTGCACTAATTGCTCTAGGTCATGGAGGATAGCAAAGTTGTAGGCTAGTTCACCAGAATGGTCAGTGAAAGGAGAAGAAAGCCAAAGCTGGTGGTGAACATTGAAGTCTCAAACAATATATATATATATATATATATATATATATATATATATATATATATATATATATATATATAATATATATATATATATATATATATATATAATATATATTATATATATATATATATATATATAATATATATATATATATATATACATATATATATATTATATATATATATATATATATATATATATATATATATATATATATATATATATATATATATATATATATATATATATATATATATATATATATATATATATATATATATATATATATATATATATATATATATATATATATATATATATATATATATATATATATATATATATATATATATATATATATATATATATATATATATATATATATATATATATATATATATATATATATATATATATATATATATATATATATATATATATATATATATATATATATATATATATATAAAGAGGGTCGATAGGCAAGGGCAAAATAAAAAAAAAAAAAAACTATATATATATATATATATATATATATATATATATATATATATATATATATATATATATATATATATATATATATATATATATATATATATATATATATATATATATATATATATATATATATCTCATTACTTTTCATTATTCTTTTCTCATTCATTCTTACCACTTTCTTCAGTTTAATTCGCATTATCTCACTGCACACAACAGTATCTCTCTCTCTCTCTCTCTCTCTCTCTCTCTCTCTCTCTCTCTCTCTCTCTCTCTCTATATATATATATATATATATATATATATATATATATATATATATATATATATATATATATATATATATATATATATATATATATATATATATATATATATATATATATATATATATATATATATATATATATATATATATATATATATATATATATATGGTGTTCGTGTTTTGGTCGAAACACTCGAACGGGATTAGTTAAATCTAGAAAGGTAGCTTGCTCAGGGAAGATGAAAAATACCTTAAGTGTTTATTACACAAACTGTAGAAGTATTTTGAATAAAATAGTCTTGCTTAGAGGAATAGCGTGTGTAGAGAAATTTTATATCATTGCTTTAACTGAAACTTGGTTAGATATGTCAGGAAAAGTATTTAATCCAGAGGTTAAGATAGATGGTTATACAATGTTCTATAAAGATAGGGAAAAGAGGAGAGGAGGAGGGGTCGCGTTATACGTTAAGGACACATTACAGTGTTGTATTAAAAGTAGAATTAAAACAGATAACAAAGCAGAGTCGATATGGGTAGATATTAAAGAAGGATCCCTGTCAGTAGTACTGGGAGTAGTTTACAGACCACCGAACAGTACAAATGAAATTAATACCTCACTGTGGCAGGAATTAAATAGAACAGCCCGGTACAGTCAGGTATGTGTGGTAGGAGATTTTAATTTTAGGAATATCGGCTGTAGTCTGATTGTGGATAATAAAGAAGCAGAGGAATTTCTTAAGGTAATTAAGTATAATTTTTTAAAACAGGTAGTCGTAGAACCCACAAGGGGGAATATTATTCTAGATTTAATTCTTACTAACAGGGAGGAAGCAGTCACGCAGATAGAGGTTGGAGGACAGGTAGGTAACAGTGACCATAGGGAAATTAGGTACAATTTAGAATGGGAAGAATGTGTTAGAAAAAAAAAAAAAAACACTAGTAGAATACCTGACTTTAGGAGAGCAGATTTTGAAGAATTAAAAAAAGTACCTCCAAGGAATGGACTGGCAATGGATGCAGGGTGAGGTCAGGGACGGAGTTCAGAGAGATAAGGCAGGATGAGAGAGATGAGGTGAGGCGTGAGGGTGTAGGACAAGAGGAGGCAAGATGTGTCCGGAAGGGGAGGAGGAAAGAGGAAGGGGGAGATTGGTGTGAGTATGTTGGAATGTCAGGTCATGCTGAAATGAGAGAGGTGAGGTCGAGGCGAGTAAATGAGGGAGTGGAGAGGATGGTAGGGGCCGAGATGAGGGGATTAGGTGAGATAGATGTAGATGAATTGTATAAATATTTCGTAGATAAAGTTCATACAGGTCAGTTAGCAAATATCTCGTATAGGACAATAATATCATAAAAAAAAGTGACCCTAAATGGATGACTGCTAGGTTAAAGCATTTTCTCTCTCTCTCTCTCTCTCTCTCTCTCTCTCTCTCTCTCTCTCTCTCTCTCTCTCTCTCTCTCTCTCTCTCTCTCTCTCTCTCTCTCTCTCTCACATAAGGCTTTTATGGATAATTTTCTCAAACTTATTTTGTGTATATTTATTTATTTTCTTCATTTCTTTACCTAAATAGTTAAATGCTACCCTAATGTTTGTTAACAAGCTGTATGAAGAGCCGAAATTTATGTTTATGTGCCTTTCAGGTAATAATGTGCCCTGGATCATTACTCCTAAATCTTTTTCTTCATTACTTTTCGTTATTGTTTCTTCTCCCACCTTGTATTTCCATGAAGGTCTCTTTCTACTTTTTACTCTCTCCAAAACATGGCATTTTTTGGCATTAAATTCTAGTTTCCATCTTTGGAAACTTTTTTTCTTTTTTTAGATCCGGGTATATTGCATCAACCCATCTATCCCTCTCTTGCACTCTATCTATTATTCTCGTATAAAAGCTCAGTAGATTTGTGACACAGGATCTCCCTTTCCTGAATCCAACTTGCTTTTCTGTAATTTTTTTTTCATCTTCTAAATATTGCACCATCTATCTCTAATTAATATTTCACATAGCTTGCTTACAATACTTGTTAGTGGCACTGGTCTGTAATTTAATTTCCATTTTAATTAATTTTCCATTTTAATGGTTCCATTTTATTTCCCCTTTTGTATATTGGGCCTATGTTAGCTATTTTCCATTCCCTTGGTACTTTTCCTTCTTTTAATGACAAGTTGATTATATCTGATATGGGTTCCTCCATTTGTCTTCTGCATTTTTTTAACATCTATACGTTTACTTGATTTTGTCCCTTATCTTTACTAAAATCCAGCTTTTCCATCAGTTTCTTGATTTCTTGTCTATTTAGTTGTGTCTCCTGTATCCTATCATTCTGTAATACTGTAATACCACTTACGGTGCATCAAATTTGGTTTCCTTATGTAAACAGGGATTGAAAACCACTCATCTCAGTAGTTTTATAAATTTTTCCTTCTCTTTTTAACTTGTTTATGCCATCCTTATGTTTCATTTTCCTGTTTATGTATCTGTAGAAGAGTTTGGACTCTTCCTTGCATTTTCTCACTCTGTAATTTTTTAAAGTATCTTTCTTCTTCTCTTCTTATTGTACTATATTCATTCCTTGCTTTTCTGTATTTTTCCCTAGCATTTCTGGTCAGTTTTCTCATAAATTTCCCTCCATGCCCTGTCCTTTTTTTCTTTTTTTTGCTTCTGTACACCTAGCATTATACCATTCATGCTCCCCAATTATCAGTTTATAACTTGATAAAAAACTGTTTCACTTCCTCTCTATACTTGCTCAAAATATCTCGTATTTTTCTTGCACTACTACTTTTCTTCTTTACTAGCTCTTTCCACTTCATTTTTTCGTAGAATGTAATATATTCTGCAAAGTTTGCCTTAGCATAGCTAGTTCTATCTCCTATTTCTGTATTGTTCATTCCTGTGCAACACTTTTTCCTCCTGTGGTACTATTTCTTCCTAGACAATGTATACTTGGTCTACTTTCAGTGATTTTTGTATATATGAGTCCAATTGTGATGGTTCTTCTTCTCCTCTGCATCTTGTAGGCTCATTTACCCACTGTCTCTCTGCATTCACCATCATGGTTTGCATAAGTTCTTCCCTCCATGACCCGACATTTTCTTTCATTTCCATCTTCTCGCAGTTAATTACTTTAGTGCTGAAGTCGCCTACTAAGAGCATTTTGTTACTTTTTTCATATCATTTCGTCTATACTATATCTTGTTTCTAGTTGCATGCTTTTAAATTTATTGGTCTCTCATGCATTAGATTTTGGTGGTAAGTATGTCACAATGATTTTTCTTTTTTACACTTCCTTTGACCTTAATCACAACATTCAATGTTTCCGCCATTCCATCACCATATTCAAATTCCTCAACATCATCTTCTTTTATCTATATCATCACTCCTCCTCCTCCTCTTCCTCCTTCCTTTCCTTTTCTGTCTCTTTTTCATGTGCTATATCCTTCCTATGCAAATCCCAACTTTGTTTTTTCTTTTAGTTTTGTTTCTGTCAAACATACCACATCTGGTTTATTGTTCTTTAAATGGTTCCAATAGACTCGACGCCAAACCATCTATGTTACTATACATTATCTTTAAATTTCTGCTTGGTGATCTTGCATGGCATCTTTGTGCCACCATTTCCTCACTTTCATGTCCACAACTTTCCAGGTGAAACTTTTCGCTGCTTCATGTGTTCACTTCCCGTGTTTTAACTGGGCTTCTACTCTCATTTCTCTCAATTTAATTCTCTCTTCTTCGTTCATGTCTCTTTTTGTCCATATTTCCTTCATTCCTTGTACTTTTGCCAATTTTTTTGTTCTTTGCAAGACATATTCCGCTGCTGTTTCTGACACAAATCTCACTTTCATTGGTCCTGCTCCATTTTCTTCATACTTTCCTATCCTGTAAACCTCTTCATTTTTTTTTTTCGATTATCCCCTCTCCTTCCTCTGCCACTTCTGCTATAACTTCCTTACCTTTTCACTTCTTTTTTTTTCACTTTTCACTTTCTCTCTAGCTATTTTCATGGGTATGATCTTCTCCTTAAGCTCAAATACTACCAAACACATCTCTTTCTGTATCGTGTCTCTCACAAGATTTTTTTTTTCTTTGTTATTTTAATTTTTTTTTATATCCTTATTGTGTTCTGTTCTTGTTGTTTTATTATCTCCTCCACGTCCTCCCTTTGTTGTTGTTCTCTCTCTTCATTCCAGCTTTTAACTTCCTCTGTCACTAACTCCTTCACTTCTGCAATCCTAACCTCTCTCTCTTGCAAAGTTTTCTTTAACTCTTCGTTCTTTTCCTTGTTTCTTAATTTTTCCACAGTACTTCTTGTTTGAGTTCACTATTTTTTGTCACATCTTCACTCATTTCCTTATTTTCTCTTTCTCTTTCCATCTCTCTCTTTTTCATCTCTAATATTTCACTGGATATCATTTATACATTGTCACCAACCACTTCTCTTTCTTCCTCTCCACGCCTTATCATTGGTGTTAAGCTATGTATTTCTTCTTGTATTTTCACGTTGTCTTCTTAAATTTTCCACATTCGTTTATTTGTGTTCGCTACGGTGAGATTCTCTTCCTAGAACCCCTTAAAAATTATTTGGGTTCGTGCCGGTTGCCATCTTCCCTGTTGGTATCACCGACCGCCAGGGTTTACCTTGTACCACTCATTTCTCCCTTTCGGCCATACCTCTAGTAACACTTCCCCCTCCCCTGCACCCACCCCTCACAAAATGTCTCCATAATATATATATATATATATATATATATATATATATATATATATATATATATATATATATATATATATATATATATATATATATATATATATATATATATATATATATATATATATATATATATATATAAGAACATAAGAACATAAGAAATAAGGGAAGCTGCGAGAAGCGACCAGGCTTACACGTGGCAATCCCTCTGTGAAATATACCTAGCTATTTCAATCTATTATCCCCATCCATAAACTTGTCTAATCTTCTCTTGAAGCTCTCTAGTGTCCTAGCACTAACAACATGATTACTGAGTCCGTTCCACTCATCTACCACTCTATTTGAGAACCAATTTTTTCCTATATCCTTCCTAAACCTAAATTTTTCAAGCTTCAATCCGTTATTTCTTGTTCTATCCTGGTTACTGATCCTAAGAATTTTGCTTACTTCCCCCTTGTTATAACCTTTATACCACTTAAAGACTTCTATCAGGTCCCCTCTTAACCTACGTCTCTCTAAAGAATGTAAATTTAACAGCTTCAACCTCGCCTCGTAAGGAATACTCCTCATCCCCTGTATCCTTTTAGTCATTCTCCTCTGTACTGATTCTAATAGACCTATATCTTTCCTGTAATGTGGGGACCAGAACTGCACAGCGTAGTCTAGATGAGGTCTGATCAGCGCCAAGTATAACTTTAATATTACTTTGGGCCTTCAACTTTTAACACTCCTTAAAAGAGAGAGAGAGAGAGAGAGAGAGAGAGAGAGAGAGAGAGAGAGAGAGAGAGAGAGAGAGAGAGAGAGAGAGAGAGAGAGAGAGAGAGAGAGAGAGAGAGAGAGAGAGAGAGAGAGAGAGAGTTACATAGATATGCAAGCCACAACAGACCTTGCGGTCCTCACTAGGTGATCTGTCCTAGGGGTAACAAGGTGATAATAGAAGACAAGGACAGCAAAGCAGAAGGCTTTCTCCCTATCCTCCAATCCCTCCGGCATAAACCGTACAGAAAATTGGTACAGAAAATTTTATAGGAAAGAATGAAAATAGTTGAAATGAGGTGCCCCTATTTCCTAGAGGCAAGGAGTTTAATCTCAAAAAAAAAAAATAACGCTGTTGAAAGCGGAATTAAGGCAAAATATTTATTATGACGACGTTTAAAAGTCTCTACAGTGTTGCAGTCTATCACATCTCAAGGGAGCTTATTCCATAGATTTAATGTACGATGGAAGATGAAGATTTTTTTTTATTATTTTTCATTTGAATTGAAGGATTTTGCTACCGTTTCTTCACATACAATTTAAAGAGTCTATCGTGAAATACTGTAATTCATGTTATCAATGCCTTTAATTATTTCAAACACAAGCATTAAGTCGCCTCTTTTGTCTTCTTTGAGTTAATAGGAATAGATCTGATTCTTTAAGTCGGTCTTCGTATGATTTGTTTCTTATGGCCGGAATAGTTTTTGTTACTCTACACTGGACTCGTTCTAATTTATCTACGTTTTTTCTGGTAATAGGGGCACCATGCTTGGATGCAATATTTCAAAAAGGGACGGGCTAAAGAGTTATATAGAATGAGGATCTTTAAATTTATATTCAGATGATCAGCTGATTAAGCCATTTTATTCACTTCCTTTACGACTTCTGAACGTTGATTGGCTGCTCGATATTGTTACTTCTAAATCCATTTCGCTATCAATATTTTAAAGCTGGGTGCCATTCGTAATATACTTTGTTTTCTCGTTTTGATATTTTACATGAAGCACTTTACACTTATCTTCATTGAAACTCATTTGCTCGGTTTGCCACCACTGACAACTTGTCTAGATTTCTCTGCATTCCTTTTACTTGTTCGTTGGAGACTACAGTATTTGCTATTTCGGTGTCATCAGCAAACTTGGATATTATACCAGTAACACCCTCACCCATGTCGTTTGTATAAACAAGGAAGAGTACAGCTCCCAAGACTGATCCCTGTGGCACCCCGCTGGTTACGTTAGTCCACTTGTGTGCTGTTTCACTTATAACTATTTGTTTACGGTTGTTGAGTCCATCTCAACACGTCGCCTTGGATACCATGCAATTTTAGTTTAATCAGTAAACATTTGTGAGGGACTTTGACGAAGGCCTTTTGAAAACCAAGATATAATATGTCTACTGCTTCGTCATACTGTTTCAGGATATCATAGAAGTCTAAGAAGTTCTTCAAAACAAGAGCGTTTGTTGCGGAAGCCGAGTTGATTATTTTTAAGCAAGCTGTTTTCCTCTAAGTGATCAACAAGTTTATCTCTTATAAGTGTTTCTAGCTTTTTGCATATGACTGATGTGAAGGTCAATAGTCGGTAATTGCAAAGGAAAAATTTAATGCCTTTTTTGAAAATTGGAGTTACGTTAGCGAGCTTCCACTCATCAGGCATTGTACTGGATTGCAAGGATTAATTGAATTAATAAAGTTAGGGTTTCAACTAATTCACATTTAGCTTCTTTAAACACACGGGATGGATGTGCCAAGCCCGGGTGACTTGCTTACTTTAAGTTTATCGATGCAAGTTGACACGTCTCTTTCTGTTATACTGATATTACTTAGGGCATCGGTGTTAATATAGACTGTTGGCAACATAAGAATATCACAGAATTTACTAATTTGCTTCTCATCTATGGTGAAATCTCCATTCTTGTCACACTGTGTAACACGATTTTTGCCTTTGCCAAGCAAGTGTTATTTTCCAACTCTTTTCATTGCAAAACAAAAAATAGTCCATTATTCCTGTCAAACTTTGCTTTTGCGACTTTTAGAATTTTTTTTTTTTTTTTTTGCCCCAAAATTGCTAAATTTTACGCTTTTCACTATTTAAAAAAAAATACAAATTGTACATACTAATAATTATGTATGTATTTTGTACTATAAGGAATGTAAACATTACTGATAGCACGCACGTCGATGCTCACCGATGACGTGTAAACCAGGTGTTGTGATGACGGGTTGTGGTGTTCTCGGGTCAGTTGTTGGTTGTTGGGCGTCTTGGACGTTTCTTGACGTCCTGGTAGTGTCATGGGTTTGGGGCTGCACAGGTGTATTCATCAAGGTATGTATAATGCTATTATCAATATAAATTTGTTTATTAAGTTCATATCAGTGTGAGGATTGTGTTATGATTATGATTGTGTTGTTGATTATGAAAGAACTAGGTAGACTGATTATTGTAACTTTGTTGATTTTTGTTGTACACATATGTTTACTACATTATTATATAGAGGTCGAAATAAAGCTTATTACAACAAGCTGGATACTCATGGTACCAGAGCAACACAAATGACGCAAAAATTTATTTTAAAACTTCTGAAACAAATTTTCGGGATTGAAAATGAAAATTTTTCTTTTTATTAGCGTGAATACAACAAATCACGTTCACGTATGAGCCCCCAAATGTAGTCTCCCATCATGTTTTCATTGAAGGATCCCTGAAGGATCCCTGTTCAAAGTTCATTATATCTTGGTGAAAGCGCTCCCCTTGCTCCTCTGAATATGCTCCCATATTCTCCTTGAAGTTGTCGAGGTGAGGATCTACGATATGGACCTTCAATGACATTCTGCAGCCCATCTCACCATACCTTTTCACTAAAGCTTCAACCAGTTCCATATAGTTATCAGCCTTGTTGTTGCCAAGAAAGCCCTGTGCTACAGCAATGAAACACCTCCAAGATTTTTTCCTTTTCTGTAAGCTTCTGTAGAAATTCTGAAAGCTTAGGAAAGAAGTCTTGAAGATATTTGAAGGCAGCAGACTCCTTATCAAGAGCTGTAACAAACTGTTTCATGAGACCCAGTTTGATGTGTAGTGGAGGAAACAAAACCTTTTGAGGATTCACCAGTGGCTCATGTTTGATATTTGAGCTCCTGTGATGTGTTCTACTGTATTCAAGAAAAGTTCTAGAATATTTTTGGAAATGTTTACGTTGAATCGAATGTTCTAAAGTGTTCTCAAAGTGTCTGGTAGAACATTCTGGAAGATTTGATAAGATTTCTGAAATGGGAGCAAATTCTTTTGTGTATGAGAAATTTCTTGCTAGATCTGGTCAGTTCAAGAATGATCTTATTAAAATAAAAATCTTTAGAACACTTTATATTCTTTCTTTCATTGTTTTAACTTGCAACATTTCAAAAGCAATTAGATAGCAATTGAGATTTTGCAAGAGTGTTTACCTGATATGAAAACCAATAATAAGCCAAACTATAATGAAATAAGAAAAAAAAATGTAAATTGATTATTCTAATCACAAAAAAAACAAAGTTTAAAGATCAAAATAACTTTTTTTTTCCATTTTGTTTAGATGGAAATAACTGGAAAATTATGGTTTGGTGCCAAGGACAAGATAAAAGTGAAATTTTGTTACATAGTGTATCGGTCCAGTAGTTGAGATAAATACTCTCATCTGTCTGGTAAAGCTAGAAAATTCTTTTGGATTCCTCTTACTTTGGTTTGCAACGTGTAATTCGGTGGATCTTTTGCTCTTTCTGATTAATCTCTTTGCTTTACGCCTAAATTCTGTGAATCTAGTGCATTAATCATTATTATTATTATTATTATGGGTATTTTTCTTGGCGTGTAGACATTCAGCAATTTGTTTGTTTCATTACTTAGGTTTAATTAACGTTTTGAGTAGGAGGACGATTTTTCATAGACATGCATTCTTGCACAACTTTTGAATTTTTATCAGTAAAAAATTACAATTCAACATTTAACATCCGTGGTGGTACGTAAGTAACTCCAATAAATTTCATTAAGCACTAATCTGAGTTTACAAAAATTTGCTTTCCTGTAATCGGGGACTTTTCTTTCTTATTTGACTCGTTATCCATGAAGTTTACGACGAAGGTGATTGCGCGGTGGTCTCTATTACTGAACTCTTCGCCGACATTCAGAGTTCCTACTAATTCATCTTTCCTAGCAAGTACGAGGTCAAGACGTGGTTATTGCGAGTCGGGTTTTGTACAAATTGAGTGAGTTTTATTTTATGTTATTATACAGATCATGTCCGTGGTGTGGGGTGAGTGGTTCGCTGTACTTCGTCACCGGTAAATTAAAATCACCAAGGATTATGGCGTTATGTGTGTCACTTATCTCGCTAATTTGATCCTAAATGTCGCTATCGGTTTAGACTGGGGGGCTGGAGGTCTGTACATAAAAGCTATTGCTAGTTCCGTTCCGTAGATATTTTTTAATAATATGAATAGTGCATGTATATTTGCAATAAGGGGTTTTGATAACAGAACTGGGTTGAGACTGGTCTTGATGTAGAATAAGATGCCGCCTCCATTTTCTACTCAACTTTTTTTTTTCTTCATGTTGTGTAATCCGGAATTTTATGTTCAGCCAAATAGTCTCTGACTTCTACATTTAACCATGACTCTGTTATGTCGATTATATCGTAGTTTTCTGAGAACGCTATTTACTCTGAAAATTGGTTACATAAACTACAAACGTTCAGATCGAAAAAAAAACTTAAGCATACCGTGAATAAATGCTTAGGAGTCTTCTAAGTGGATGAGCGTGCGTGATCCTGCTGGACTTTTTTTTTTTTTTTTTGTCTGAAACTGAAATCTTTGTTACTTAGCAGCGTGCCGAGTTGTGCTGCTCCCACCCCTTTGATGTGTACACCATCCTCCTGAAATAGGAATGGTTTATTATTATTGTTATAAGTCATCCCAGAGGTAATGAAGTCAACACCTTTAATATGAGCACTAAGATTTGAGACGGCTGTTAGTGCTGAAGGCCCTATCATAAAAAATGGTCAGTGCTTTGGTCCGGGGAAGAATACCTAAAACAATAATATTAATTAGAGATTTAGTCTTGTAGCGTTGAACCATTCTCTTGTACTTCTTCATCAGCTCTTCGGATCTGGTGTTCTCAACGTCATTTGTACCTGTGTGGATGACAAAAAAAGGGCATTATTATCTGATCCGCTGGTTGCCTTGTCTCATGCTCCCGTGATGTTGTCTAGGCGTCCACCAGACATGCAGACACTTGTGCGACTAGTGAGCCCTGCCGCAGAACTCAGATAACCCGCCTTTCACTATAGTCACTAATCAGTCTCGTCTTGAGGAGGTTTTTTCCCTCTTTAGTCAGGCCTTAAATCTGTTGTAGGTAGAAATGGGAAGGAATTTCTTTTTATTAATGGGGATAGCACGATTTTTGACTACTGTGCCTGAGAGACAGAGCAAAGTGTCTTTCCTACAGTTGGTTCCAGAGCATTGGAATAGCAGGATGTATTGCCGCACGAGAGATATTTAGAGCCTGCAGAAGTCCCGGGGCAGGGGGAGTGTTTATATGTTAGAGGGCTATTCGTAGTGCGGTGACAGTAAGCCTCTGTCATTCTAGGTAGGAGGGACTTCCATGGGAACCTGCCGAAATCTACTGATAATTGGGAAATACTTTTCCCTACCTGTTCCATTTAGAGTCCGCCTGAGTGGGCTGGTGTCCTGTGTCTTGTTGGTAGTCTCGAGAGTGGTTCTTTGACCATCTCGGGGCCTGTTGGCTGTTGAGTACTTTTGTCATTAGCTTTTTGTGCTATTAATAATAAATGTGACTGGTGTTCAAAATTCACTGTTGAGAGATTTGGAGCCATTAGACTTCGTAATAATCTGCTGTTTATGAATACTTGTTCTCTTTCCAGACTTAACCATTATATAAAAAGTATGGTCTGTCTTCTGGAAGACCACAAATAGACCGCTCTCTAGCAGGAGGATATAATTTTCTGTGGCATAGGTGGTTTACTTCTGGTGGGAGGTAGCTCACAGAATATTATAAGCCTCATACTTGAGTGTCCTTTGTCCTAATTGTGCTCCCTTGTTTGATTAATTTCTTAGCAGGTTATATTCCTTCCTCTGTGGGTGGATGAAACGGAGTAGTGACCTTTGAGATTTGATAGTGGTCAACAACTGGTAGGTACTGGATTTGTCGTGTTTATGCCCACACTAGGTTAAACGGAGCTAGCCTACAGAAGGCTGATGCGAGTGTAGTGGCAGCTATAAAAGGGGCTGAACCTGATTCGTAACAATATATATATATATATATATATATATATATATATATATATATATATATATATATATATATATATATATATATATATATATATATATATATATATATATATATATATATATATATATATATATATATATATATATATATATATATATGTGTGTGTGTGTGTGTGTGTGTGTGTGTGTGTGTGTGTGTGTGTGTGTGTGTGTGTGTGTGTGTGTGTGTGTGTAAGATTGGGGCTAGTTGGGACACTTTTTTAATTCTCAGTGATGGAAGAAAAGTACAAAGAATTTTTGTTTGTTTATGCTTTCATTGATAAATACAAACATTCATTTTACTTTTCATAAAATAAAAACGTGGTTTTCTTTCCAAACCAAAGTTCTCCATTACTTAGAATAAAACAACTTGAGTGTGCTAACATATCCCATATGTAAAATAACATAACAAATTATATGTATGTAATTGTTTTAGATGCAGAATATATGTAAGGCTAAATTTCATGAAGATTCTTTTAAAAAGAAAAACAAAAACTAAAATAATTTCTTACTCAGGAAAGTAAATTAATTTTTATGTTCGAACCATCTCTAAAAATACAAGATAAAAATGTGTGCAGGAAGCTAATTAATATATGTTTCAGCATACATACTGTATATGACAAAAGTAATATAAATCAAATATCATCAATCAACCTAAAAAACAGATTTTTGTGCAAATAAAAAAAAAAAAGTATGATCTATTTCAAGAGTAAACAATCTTTAAACCCTAAGATAAATTATGGCTAAAATGAATATCACTCATCTATAACTAGATGCATGTTATAACAAATAATATAAGTAAGCGAAAATTTACTTACCAGAATCAAAATTAAAGATTTCCTCATTGCAATAAAGTCATGCGACCTTCTAACGTGCTTGCTTGTTGGTGAGTGAGGCCCCAACGAGGTGATTATGTAGTGTGAGTAGCAGCGTTAACAAGTGGTAAATAAAAGAATTGTATATGTATATGTATGTATATATATATATATATATGTATGTATATATATATATATATATATATATATATATATATATATATATATATATATATATATATATATATATATATATATATATATATATATATATATATATATATATATATATATATATATGTATATGTATATATATATATATATATATATATATATATATATATATATATATATATATATATATATATATATATATATATATATATATATATATATATATATATATATATTTATATGTATATTTATATGTATATATATATATATATATATATATATATATATATATATATATATATATATATATATATATATATATATATATATATATATATATATATATATATATATATATATATATATATGTATATATATATATATATATATATATATATATATATATATATATATATATATATATATATATATATATATATATATATATATATATATATATATATATATATATATATATATATATATATATATATATATATATATATATATATATACATCGAAGAGACATTTGGCACATTTGAAATAATTCTTTTATTTACCACTTGTTAACGCTGCTACTCACACTACATAATATATATATATATATATATATATATATATATATATATATATATATATATATATATATATATATATATATATATATATATATATATATATATATATATATATATATATATATATATATATATATATATATATATATATATATATATATATATATATATATATTACAGCATCACTCCTCCAGCAACGTAGCAGGCAAGGGTGGACTATGTATGGTGCAGAGACACGAAACCAGACAAAAAAATTTTCCTAGGTTCGGCTTACACTTCAACCCTCATTATTTCAGTAAGACTCAGGAGAGAATACAACAAAAGTGAGTTTTATTTATTTATTTATTTTTTTTTGTATAATTAAATGTATAGAGAGCACTTACATCTAATATCCTTAAACCTAATACATGATAAAAACAAAACACCATCACCTGCCAAAACGATAATTACTCCCAGTAAAGTCTAAAGCACTGTTCAGCGAACAGTGCTGTTCACTGTGCTGTGAACTTATCATTAAACCCAGCTGTGACCTCACTGAACGTTTCCCTTTGTGTCTCACAACACAAGGGGGCAGTCACAGCCTACCCTCTAAAAACAACTCCCTTCCTCCACACAAAACTACAAGCACCTAATGACACACACACCTTCACTCAAAAATTTTAAAATCATCATGGCGACTCCTACACCAGCCTCGGAGTCCCCATCCGGAAGGGACCATAAATGTGCCTTTCTGTCTATGAGCCAAAGTGTCTTGACACCCCCCCTCAACTTTTTCTTCATTAATTTCTGCAACATTCGCAGTCTAAGATCTAATTTTCAATCTGTAGAACACCATCTCTCCTCTTCTAAACCTCATCTTCTTTTCCTCACTGAAACTCAGGTGTCTGAGGCAACTGACAGTAGCACCTTTTCTGTTCCCTCCTACTTTCTCTATCTTAATTTTCAATAAAAAGCTGAATGTTGCGTTTATGTGCACAATGTGCCCACGCTCTTGAATCTTGTGCCCACGCTCTTGAATCTTCCAAGTTTTCCTTCATCTGGCTACGACTGCAGAGTCACTTTCAAATTAAATTTATCTGTGGTGTATACCTCTCACCTAACTCCTCTGACTATAAGAAATTCTTTGACTACTTAACTTCCAAAGTGGAGCACATTCTGACCCTCTTCCCTTTTGCAGAGATCTCCATTCTTGGAGACCTCAATGTTCACCACCAGCTTTGGCTTTCCTCTTCCTTCACTGACCATCCAGGTGAAATAGCCTACATCTTTGCTATCCTCCACGACCTAGAGCAATTGGTGCAACACCCTACTAATATTCCTGACTGTCTTGGAGATACTCCCAACATTCTTGACCTTTTCCTGACCTCTAATAGTTCTGCTTATGCTGTCACCCTTTCTTCTCCATTGGGCTCCTCCGATCACAATATCATATCTTTATCTTCTTTCGCTCGAATCCCTTCTCAGAATCCCCCTAAGCGAAGGTGCATCTGGCGTTTTGCCTCTGCTAGTTTGGGGGACCTGAGGATGTATTTTGCTGATTTTCCTTGGAATGACTATTGCTTCCGTGTCAGGGACCCGTGTCTTTGTGTGCTGAGTGCATAACAGAGGTGATAGTGTCTGGCATGGAGGCGTACATTCCTCACTCTTTTTCTCGTCCTAAACCTTCTAAACCTTGGTTTAACACAGCTTGTTTTCGTGCTATACATGATAGAAGGGTGGCCCACAAAAGGTACTTAAGCCTTCCATCACCATAATCTCATGGACTTTATATTTCTGCCCGGAACCGTGTCAAGTCTGTTCTCTAACTAGCCAAAAACTCCTTCATTAACAGAAAGTGTAAAAATCTTTCAAGATCTAACTCCCCTCGTGACTTCTGGCATCTAGCCGAAAATATCTCCAATAACTTTGCTTCTTCTTCTTTATCTCCTTTATTTCAACCAAATGGCACCACTGCTATCACATCTATTTCTAAAGCTGAACTCTTCGCTCAGACTTTTGCTAAAAACCATATATTGGACGATTCTGGGCTTCTTCCTCTCTCTCCTCTCTCTTCTGACTACTTAATGCTGCCTATTAAAATTTTTCGCACTGATGTTTTCCATGCCCTTATTGTCCTAAACCCTCGGAAGGCTTATGGACCCGATGGGGTTCCTCCTATTGTTCTCCGAAACTGTGCCTCTGTGCTTGCACCTTGCCTAGTCAAACTCTTTCAGCTCTGTCTGTCAACATCTACCTTTCCTTCTTGCTGGAAGTTTGCCTACATTCAGCCTGTTCCTAAAAAGGGTGACCGTTCTAATCTATCAAACTACCGTCCTATTGCTTTAATTTCCCGCATATCTATTTTTTTTTTATCTATTATCAATAGGAAGATTCTTAAGCAACCTTCTATCTGATCGCCAGTATGGGTTCCGTCAAGAACGCTCTACTGGTGATCTTCTGGGTTTCTTTACTGAGTCTTGGTCATCCTCTTTTAGAGATTTTGGTGAAACTTTTGCTGTTGCCTTGGACATATCAAAAGTTTTTGATACAGTCTGGCACAAAGCTTTGATTTCCAAACTATCCTTCTACTGCTTATATTCTTCTCTCTATAAGTTCATCTCAAATTTCCTTTTTGACCGTTCTATTGCTGCTGTAGTGAACGGTCAGTGTTCTTCTCCTAAGTCTATTAACAGTGGTGTTCCTCAGAGTTCTGTCCTGTCAACCACTCTCTTTTTATTATTCATTAATGATCTTCTAAAGCAAACTTCTTGTCCTATTCACTCCTACGCTGATGATACCACCCTGCACTTTTCCACATCTTTTCATAGACGTTCACCCTTCAGGAAGTAAACATTTCACGCAGGGAGGTCACAGAACGCTTGACTTCTGATCTTTCTAAAATTTCTGATTGGGGCAGAGCAAACTTGGTATTGTTCAATGCGTCAAGAACTCTGCAATTTTCTACGTCTTTTCATAGACGTCCAACCTTTCAGGAAGTAAACATTTCATGCAGGAAAGCCACAGAACGCTTGACTTCTGATCTTTCTAGAATTTCTGATTGGGGCAGAGCAAACTTGGTATTGTTCAATGCCTCAAAATTCAATTCCTCCATCTATCAACTCGACACAACCTTCCAGACAGCTATCTCCTTTTCTTCAATGACACTCATCTGTCCCCCTCTTCTACAGTGAACATCCTCGGTCTGCCCTTTACTTATAATCTGAACTGGAAACTTCATATCTCATCTCTAGCTAAAACAGCTTCTATGAAGTTAGGTGTTCTGAGACGTCTCCGCTAGTTTTCCTCATCCCCTCAGCTGCTAACTCTGTGCAAGGGCCTTATCCGTCCATGTATGGAGTATGCTTCATGTGTCTGGGGGATTCCACTCATTCTTGACTCCACTCTTCTTGACAGGGTGGAATCAAAAGCTTTTCGTCTCATCAACTCCTCTCCTCTAACTGAATGTCTTCAACCTCTCTCTCATGTTGCATTTCTAGCTGTCTTCTACCGATATTTTCATGCTAACTGCTCTTCTGATCTTGCTAACTACAAGACTTTCTTCTTTCATCCCTATTCTGTCCAACTCTCTAATGCAAGAGTTAACCAGTATTTTCAGTCATTCATCCCTTTCTGTGGTAAACTCTGGAACTCTCTGCCTGCTTTTGTTTTCCACCTTCCTATGACTTGAATTCCTTCAAAACGGAGGTTTCAAGACACTTATCCCCCAATATTTTACTATAGCTTTGGACCCTTTTGTGGGACTGCATTGCAGTGACCATTTTTTTTACTGGACTTTTGTTGCCCTTGGGCAGTGTCCTCCCTACATGAAAAAAAAAAAAAAAAAAAAAAAAAAAAAAAAAAAAAAAAAAAAAAAAAAATATATATATATATATATATATATATATATATATATATATATATATATATATATATATATATATATATATATATATATATATATATATATATATATATATATATATATATATATATATATATAATATTATACATTATACATAATATACATAATGTTATTATATATATATTATAATATATATATATATATATATATATATATATATATATATATATATATATATATATATATATATATATATATATATATATATATATATATATATATATATATATATATATATATATATATATATATATATATATATATATAATTACTGTAAGGTTTGAAGCAGTGGATCAGGGGGTGTTGGGAACTCATCATTAATTCAGCTGTGACCTCAGTGCACGTTTCCATTTATGTCTCACAACACAAGGGGTCACTCACAGACTTCCTTATAAAGACAACTATCTTCTTTCACACAAAACTACATGCATCTAATTACACACACATACCATTCACTCAAAATTCCAAATTAAATTTGACGACTCCTTCACCAGCTTTGGAGTTTTTGTCTGGGGAGTGGTATCAACTATAAGAGTCTTGACACCGCCCCCTCAGCTTTTTCTTCATTAAGTTCCGGAACATTCGCAGCCTTAGATCTAATTTTCAATCTGAAGAACACCACCTCTCTTCTACTAAACCTCATTTTTTCCTCACCAAAATACAGGTGTCTGAGGAAACCGACAGTAACCTCTTTTCTGTTCCCTCTTTCATTCCCCATTCTCATTTTCAATAAAAAAAAAAAAACAACAACTGGATGCTGTGTCTATGTGCACAACGAATTAACCTGCTCTCGTGCCCACAGTCTTGAATCTTCCGAATTTCCCATCAATTGGCTACAACTACAAAGTCACTCTCAAACAAAATTTATCTCCTTTGACAATAAGAAACTCTCTGACTACTTAACTACCAGAGTGGAGCACTTTCTATTTCTATTTTCCTTTCGCGGATATCTCCATTCTTGCAGACTTTAGTGTTCACCACCGGCTTTGGCTTTCTCTCCCCTTCACAAACAGTCTTGGTAAACTAGTCTCCTGACCGTCTTGGGAATACGCCCAAAATTCTTAATCTTTTCTTAACCTCTAATCTTTCTGCTTTTGCTGTCATCCTGTCTTCTCGGTTGGACTCCTCCGACTACAGCCTCATATCTGTATCTTGTCCTATCGCACTAATCGGCTAACTGGGGAGACCTGAGGAGGTATTTTTTTTTTTTCCCTTGGAATTAATACTGCTTCCGTGTCAGAGACTTTTCTCTGTATGCTGAGCGCATAGCAGAGGTCTTAGTGCCTGGCATGGAGGCGTACAATCCTCATTCCTTTCTCGCTCTACAACTTCCAAACCTTGGTTTAACACACCCTTTTTTCGTGCTATATATGATAGAAAGGTAGCCCACAAAAGGCACTTGACCCTTCCATCACCTGCATCTCATGCACTTCATACTTGTGCCCAGAATTATGCCAACTCTTTTCTCCAACTAGCGAAAAAAACTTTTTCATTAATAGGTGTTAAAATCCTTCAATATCTTACTCCCATCAAGATATCTGGCACCTGGCCAAAAAACATCTCCAATAATTTTGCTTCTTCATCTTTCCTTACTTTATCTCAATCTGATGGGACCACTGCCATTTCATCTATTTCTAAAGCTGAATCCATTAAGATCCTTCGTAATGATGGGGTCCCTCCTATTGACCTCCAAAACTGTGCCTCTGTGCTTGTACTTTGCTTAGTCATACTCTTCCAACTGTCTCTCACCATCTACCATCTCTCCTTCTTGCTGGAAATTTGCTCTGTTCAACCTGTTCCCAAAAAAAGAATGACCGTTCTAATCCCTCAATCTACGCTAAGCTTTAATCTAAGCTTTAATTTCCTACCTTTCTAAAGTTTTTGAACATATCCTCAACAGGAAGAATTTTAAACACTTCATAACATTCTATGTTATTGACAGTATAATTTCTGTGGAGGCCATTCTACAGGTGATCTTCTGGTTTTCCTTCCTGAGTCTTGGTCATCCTCTTATAGCTTATAGGGATTTTGTTGAAATTTTTCTTGTTGGCTTAGGCATATAAAAATCTTTTAATAGAGCCTGGCACAAAACTTTGATTTCCAAACTATGCTCCTACGGCTTCTATACTTCTCTCTGTAACTTCATCTCAAGTTTATTTTCTGACCGTTCTTTCTTTGAAGTTAAGCATTCTGAGTCGTCTTTATCAGTTTTCTCACCCCCACCCACTCCATTCCACTCATACTGTCTTTATCAGTTTTCTCACCCCCGCCCCCACTTCATTCTACTCATACTGCTTTTCTTCTTATCAACTCCTTTCCTCTAATTGACTACTGTCTTCAGCCTCTCGCTTATCGCCACATTGTTGCATCTTTTGGTATCTTCCACCGCTATTCTCATGCTAACTGCTCTTCTGATATTGCTAACTGCATGCCTACCCTTATCCCTTGGGTTCACTGCACTAGACTTTTTTTTCTCTCACCCGTGTTCTGTCCAGCTCTCTAATGCAAGAGCTAACCAGTATTCTCAGTCATTCTTCTCTTTCTCTGGTAAACTCTGGAATTCCATCCCTGGTTCTGTATTTTCGCCTTCCTAAGGCTTGAACTCTTTCAAGAGGGAGGCTTCAAGACACATATCCTTTAATTTTTGACGACAGATTTTGACTCTGAGGACTCGCACCTTAGTGGATATTTTTATTTATTTTTTATTTTTTTTAATTATATTTTTGTTGCTCTCAGCTTGTAGTTTTCCTATATTAAAAAAAAAAGTTTCCCTCTAGATTACTTTTTGGTTGCTTATTTAAACAAATTTGCATATAAATATAAGGAATAAACAGAAAATATAATCCCTCAGAAAACAATAAAATAAAAAAAATGTAATATCTAAGAAAACCCAGTGGATTGGGATTCAGAAAAAAAATAAAAATAAAATAAATAAATAAATAATCCCGGGCTCTTTCCAATCCTGGTCTCAAGAGACACTCACACAGGCCATCCTAATTCATAGCCTTTTGTACTACCAGATTTATTTCAGCGATTGCGCGATAATTCCTTGGTACCTTTTCTCACCTGACTACACGTTTTTCCATTTCGTTAGTTCATGAGTAGATACACTGTCAGCGGCTGCTTTTGTTACGTTAAGAGGCCGTGTTTCACATGCACCCACTCTCGCTTTCATGGCTCGGTTCTTTCTCATTACCTGAAGTGCATCTACCTTCAGTATTCACTTTCGTTACGATGCCGCGTCTTTTCTCAGCTCACTCTACAAGCTACAATTTTTGCTTTATGACATTTTTTTTGTTTTAAATCCTGCCTACTTATTAATCTCTGCTTACAAAGCTAATTCTTGTTTGATATAGTCCCTGAGTTTGATTAGGATTCTGTTCTCCTCGCAATATCTATTCTTACATTATGCGCTAGATGTACGCTGCTTACTTCTCTGCTTTTTTGTATATATTTTGCATGTCATCATCTATTTTATATTTTTCATTATGTGTTATGTGCAACGAGATAAAGTGATGTAACACGAACAAGAGAAGAAGTGAGGGAGAAGAATACTAAAGGAAGAGAGAGAGAGAGAGAGAGAGAGAGAGAGAGAGAGAGAGAGAGAGAGAGAGAGAGAGAGAGAGAGAGAGAGAGAGAGAGAGAGAGAGAGAGAGAGAGAGAGAGAGAGAGAGTACAAACGCCAGACATATGATTAAGAGAGGCCATTCGTTCCATGAGATAACTGTAAAAATTCCCGCGCCCATAGACTCTTTTTTCCCAAATTCATTTACCTTATTTCTGAGTGTTTCCTTTGATTGAGCCTCACACATTTGATTGCCGAAGAGTTGCCCTTGAAGATAAAGTGATCAGTATCCACTTATCCCCTTATAGTTTAGTCGAGAGAATTGTCAGAAAATAAGTGTTTTATTCATATAAGCCAGGGTGGGGTGCAGCGTGCAGGTGGGTGGATATACTCGTATGTATGTATGTATGTCACCATCCTATCCCACTGGTAAAGGAATACAACTAGTCGGGCCAGTTGCTTTAAGGGGATAAGTGAGTAATTATTGGTCATACGTCCCCGAACTACCTTAGTAGTATAGTAGTATGCCTGGAAGTGTAGTTAAGTATAATGCATTCCATATCCAGGGATGTGACTCCTCTGCTGCGTGTGTGGCTGCGTGTATGCGTGGGCTGAGTTCGTGTTCAATGAGCAGTGAATTACCCTCCTGTTTGTTTATGGGCACTTGCTTGTAGTCATGTCACTAGTTGGTGTAATTGTTTTGTTAAATGCTACTGTGGGCTGAGGCTGCTTAGCCGCAGAGGACTTAAGTGATTAGCGGTGTAGTGAACTTTTCTCCCTCCTCAGGTCCTGATCAGGCCTGCTGTCCAGGAGGCTGTAAACGACGCTACTTGGCTAGAGGATATAATATAATGTTGGACAGTGGGAGAAATCGATACGTGGACGATAGTCCAGCGGGATTTTATACTTCGCCCATATATGTATTGTTGCTCGTTATAATTGTTTCTTTCTAGACATAGTTGGTGATTCTTGCTCAGCTGGTGGAGTTTGTTGCAGTTGTTGTATTTCCCTTGTCTGTGAGTGGGTAAAACAGAC
The DNA here is from genome assembly GCF_035594125.1 of Scylla paramamosain. Taxonomy (NCBI): domain Eukaryota; kingdom Metazoa; phylum Arthropoda; class Malacostraca; order Decapoda; family Portunidae; genus Scylla; species Scylla paramamosain. The sequence goes on along the minus strand of NC_087170.1, from coordinate 3,110,646 downwards.
TCAAAAAGTAAAACAGTCAAAAGCGGACCGTGTAACCCATATCACATAGGAGGTGACTTGCAGGAAGTTAGTCAAGGTGTGGCAGCTTTGTGAAGGGGTTGGAAATTGTGGTCATAACAGTGTGTATATAAATATATTTTTTGCCTAATTTATATTTCCCATTATCTGTTCTACTCGCTCATTCCACTGCCATCATTTTGTATAAACGTATTACACAAACACTCTTAGTTACATACAACTTTGCAAGATATAATATTAGGACGATTCTCAGCAGTCAATAGCATGGTCAACCATTATGTACCGATATAAAATATATATATTACTACTACTACTACTACTACTACTACTACTACTACTACTACTACTACTACTACCATTACTACTACTACTACTACTACTACTACTACTGCTGCTGCTGCTGCTGCTGCTGCTGCTGTTCCTACCATTACTACTATACTCTGTTCACGATCGCTAGAAGCACAAGCCCCTCCCTCACGGCGGAACTTTGGTAGAGCGCGTGGCGATGTCCCAAGGTGTGGCGGGATATTTGACATTGATCTGGTAACCAGATAAACACTACCAGATACTTGACTCTCCTAGACAGTGTTCTGCCCTTCATGTGTTACTGCTAATCCCTCAGGCCGAATGCTTTCCCATGCTCTCTCTCTCTCTCTCTCTCTCTCTCTCTCTCTCTCTCTCTCTCTCTCTCTCTCTCTCTCTGATCAGGTATTACAATTAATGGATAAAACACCGTATCAGCAACTCAAGGAGTGATTAACCTGTCATCAGTGATCCCACTCTGTTGCCTCGGAGTAAGCCACAGGCCTGGCCGGCTGGGGTTTATGGTCTCAGTGGGCATTAGCGCTGGCCCCGCTCTCTTTCCCATGTCTTAGGTGAGGAGTTGGATGTGTGCAGTCCAGGTGTCCCTAAGCACCTTGAAGTGCCTAATATCATTCTTTCGGCCGCTTAGAAATTTAGAAGCCTGTGTCTTCTCATCAAGTGCTACTGAGCTGCTTTTGAGTTCAAGTAATAAGACATTTACTGCAGACGGTAAAAGAATGGTTTTCATGTACTCAAAGCAAATAGTTTGTGTGTTGGTAAAGAAGCAATGGAGCACTGTAAAATGCACGCTTTCCACTAAAAACGGCCAATCAGTAGCAGGCCAGAGCGTTGATCTCCTGACGTGCTCCATCCAGGGGGAAGGGCTTGTGCCTCTAGTGATCGTGAACAGAGTATGCTACTGCTATTACTTCGTACTCAGAGGAATGTGATACTTCTCACTTGTATCAAGTGACAGCTCGCATATCATCTCACCGCACCACTTGTGTCAAATAACCCATTTTAATTCTTCCGTCTCCGTTTCAAGCTCCTTTGATATTTGCTGCTGTTAACACTCACGTGGACCTATGATTTGTAGCAAATAACCAACAACTGACCTCTCCATCGAGGGAATGCAGGACAAGACTCTGGAGGGAGCACACACTATATTATTCTTCTATACATCGATTAAACGTCCAACACTGCAAGATGTATCTCCTTCACTCCTTACACTCCATCCTGTAGGAGGCAGGATAAGAGAACATACCGTTCCTGGTACATGTCTGTACCAGCCGTACCACGACGGTACATTTATAGTTCACTAATTCAGTTTTATACTACGTGATAGCAAATGGTTTGCACACATTAGTAGTACAATATTGATAATGTAAGGTATTCATGGAAATGAAAAGTTATATTCAATGCTCTCTTTATTTTAAATGCATTTGTTGTGATAATCTGTAACTCTATTGTTATAATTTATAACACAGTAGTGTGATAACAAATATCTTGTGGTAACTTATACAATGTTGTGATAAACTTTTGTTATAGTAACTTAAACCTTATTGTAGTAACTTGCAATGCAGTAAAGTGGTAGCAATTGATCTTTTTTTTTTATAGTAATTGAAGATACAATGCAGTAAAAACACAAGAAAGACGCCATTAATGTAGCAAGGATGTTCAAGAGGTAGGAGGGCAGGCAGACGCACCACTTGTTTCACTGGCAATCCAGGAGAGGTAATCTGTGTGGGGGAAAATTTGCACACCATGTCTCTGTAGCTTTACTAGTCACGGGATAATCGAGGATGACCAAAATATATGTTTTTAATTCATTATTATTATTTTTCAAATATGTGGTCTGGTTAAGGGCTAGAAAAAAAAAAAGATAAGGAAAAGACCCACTGAAGGTGCAGTCTCCAAAGCCAAAAGTATTATCTAATATTACAGAAGTGTTTTGACACCTTGTTGAAGCACTTTAAGGCCACTACTGTAATAAGTGAGTTAATCAGTATTCTCAATATTTCTATCCCTTTACTGGTAAATTCTGGACTTCCCTGCCTGGTTCTGTATTTTTGTCTTATACTTAAACGATTTTAAGACATATCTGAAATTATGGATAACCCTTTTCGAACTATACTTTTAAGAAACTAGCACCTTTAGTGTGACTTTTTTTTTGTTGGCCCAAGTCAGAGCCCTTCTTACATAAATAAAAGAATAAAGATTTTGGTGAGAGTTGACTTACTGCCGACTCGCGTGTACACCCCTGGATAGTTTGGCTCGGCGCAGCGGTACCCCCACGACACTATGCCGATTTGTTCCATGGAGCCCGAGCTGCCTGGAGTCACTAAGGGGCCACCAGAATCATTCTGCCAACAGCAAGTGTTCATCTTTTACTCAGACACTCAAGCTGGTGAAAGAAGCAGGGACGGTAACTCTGCGTTTAGCTCCACGCCAGCCTCAAGTACTGATCAGAATTGTAATTATGTGCTGCTCACTTTTACTGAGGTTGTTTCTAGGAATACTCTTTGGTAAACTATAATTTTTTTTAGTACTGTACATTCTCATTTCAGATTAAGGTGTCGCTGTTTCTCAATTATACCACAGGCGCGCGCACACACACACACACACACACACACACACACACACACACACACACACACTATAGAGCTTGGCTCAGTCCTGTAAACATACAATCAGGTACCATCACCACCACCACCATTATCATTATTACTACCATCACCACCACCACCAACTCCCCCATACCTCACATGCGTCCTTGCCACCAGCAGCCTCGCCTGCACAGATCATGTTCTCGTTGAGGTAATCAGCTGCCCAGTCAGTGGTGGCGTAGGCCGTCTCTGTCAGGCACTCCTTGTAGGTCATGGTGGGCACCGTCACCTCATGGAGCACCTCTGGCTGTGTTCCATCTGCCAGATAGGATGAGAGGTGTGGTGTTGGTCTGTATTCCCAGTCCTTTTTTATATTCTACCTGAGCTACCTTTACCTGCCTCTGGTGGAAGTTTCAGAGATAAAAGGCCCGAACGTAATTCGGGCCCTGTAAGTTGTTTTAAGGCAAGAGCGCGCGCCAGGTTTTGAGTCCCGAGCATGGTAAGGCAGATGTGTGAGCCTCTAAGCAGCCTCTGTTCATCCTCAGCAACAAGTGCGAGTTGTGGCCTCGCTGTCTCATTGGTGTGTATGTGTGTATGTGTGTGTGTGTGTGTGTGTGTGTGTGTGTGTGTGTGTGTGTGTGTGTGTGTGTGTGTGTGTGTGTGTGTGTGTGTGTGTGTGTGTGTGTGTCCCAGTCCTGCCCGGAAATCAGTCACTGGGAGGTCTGGTAGGAAAACAATTGACTTTATCATGAGACAGCAGAAAAGGCAGTGTAACTGGAGAAGTGTTATTGAACGAAAGACTAGTTGAGTAAATTTAGACACTATTGTTTGAAATGTGGATAAATAGGAAATACCAGCAGAAAAATACAACGAATAAAAAAAAAAAAAAAACACACCAAGAGGAATGTCAGGAAATGCCGATACAAATTCTAGACTTTAGACCAAGAACTTAACTGAACTGAACGGGTAACTGGGTATGATTAGCACATGTACTCACAAAAAGAAAGGACTTCGTATGCATTTCCACAATTTTTTCGTTATAAAATAAAAAAAGTGTTAGTCTGTGTGGAGTGTTTAAATCGTAGCTTACTGAAGGTGAGGTGACCCCAGCCGGTGACAGTGGCCATCACTTTTTCGTAAGTCTCTCCGAGTGTTGGTAGGCAGACGGGAGCAATCTTGTTGTTGCTAGGGAAAGCGATGGGCTTGGCAAGCTTGAGCAGCGATATGTCGTTGTCCATCCCAGTTTCGTTCAGGAAATAATCCGGATGTACCACAACCTGACAGCAAGTGTTACATTTAAGACAAAACCATAGGTTAATGTTTGACTTTTTTATTTGAATTGGATTTATTATTAGTCAAAGATAAATTGTTTTTACTTGATTACTCCTTTTTTTTTTCCTTAGATTAATAGTCAAAGTATCTAAAAAGGTTACATGGTCCTTTATTCTTAAACATGTGGGCGGCATTTTTGAATATTTAAGTAAGCTGAGTGATGAAAATGAAAGAGTCACCACCACTGCCATCACCACTACCACCACCACCACACTCTTCTGGTCAATCTATCTGGTGAGCGGCTGCTTGGGTGGCACTCTTCCTGTCCTGGCAGAGGATTTTTTGTTTTTTTCTGGTGTTTGTCTAGGCATATCCAGCGGCCATATTAAGGGTACTTTAAATTGGTGCCAGTAATTCATAATGGTGAGAGAGATTAAATCTTTTCGCTTGTGGATGCTCTAATAAGTATGTACAATTTTTTCCTTATTTATTTATTTCCTTTTTATGTATTTATGAATGCCAATAAAGTATTATTTTCAACAAACATAATGGTGCAACACAGGCATTTCAGCACATCAGCCTACATATGTAGTCTTCCAAATTTACACTAGGAGGAGGCAGTAGACACCTACCCAAACGATAATTACTCCCAGTGAGGTCTAAGGCACTGTTCAGGGGGTGCTGTGAACTTATCATTAAACCCAGCTGTGACCTCACTGAACGTTTCCCTTTGTGTCTCACAACACAAGGGGGCAGTCACAGCCTGCCCTCTAAAGACAACTCTCTTCCTCCACACAAAACTACAAGCACCTAATAACACGCACACCCTTCACCCAAAAATTTTAAAATCATCATGGTGACTCCTACACCAGCCTCGGAGTCCCCATCTGGGGAGGGGACCATAAATATTCCCAGGTCGGACTGCCTTTCTGTCGACGACCCTAAGTGTCTTGACACCCTCCTCAACTTTTTCTTCATTAACTTCTGCAACATTCGTGGTCTAAGATCTAATTTTCAATCTGTAGAACACCACCTCTCCTCTTCTAAACCTCATCTTCTTTTCCTCACTGAAACTCAGGTGTCTGAGGCAACTGACAGTAGCCCCTTTTCTGTTCCCTCCTACTTTCTCTATCCTCATTTTCGATCCAAAGCTGGATGCTGCGTTTATGTGCGCAATGACTTAACCTGCTCTCGTGCCCACGCTCTTGAATCTTCCGAGTTTTCCACCATCTGGCTACGACTACAGAGTCACTCTCATACTAAATTTATCTGTGCTGTATACCTCTCTCCTAACTCCTCTGACTATAAGAAATTCTTTGAATACTTAACTTCCAAAGTGGAGCACATTCTGACCCTTTTCCCTTTTGCAGAGATCTCCATTCTTGGAGACTTCAATGTTCACCACCAGCTTTGGCTTTCCTCTCCCTTCACTGACCATCCTGGTGAACTAGCCTACAACTTTGCTATCCTCCATGACCTAGAGCAATTGGTGCAACACCCTACTCGTATTCCTGACCGTCTTGGACATACGCCCAACATTCTTGACCTTTTCCTGACCTCTAATCCTTCTGCTTATGCTGTCACCCTTTCTTCTCCGTTGGGCTCCTCCGATCACAATCTCATAGCTTTATCTTCTCCTATCACTCCAATCCCTCCTCAGGATCCCCCTAAGCGAAGGTGCCTCTGGCGTTTTGCCTCTGCTAGTTTGGGGGACCTGAGGATGTATTTTGCTGATTTTCCTTGGAATGACTACTGCTTCCGTGTCAGAGACCCGTCTTTGTGTGCTGAGCGCATAACAGAGGTGATAGTGTCTGGCATGGAGGCGTACATTCCTCACTCCTTTTCTCATCCTAAACCTTCTAAACCTTGGTTTAACACAGCTTGTTCTCGTGCTATACATGATAGAGAGGTGGCCCACAAAAGGTACTTAAGCCTTCCATCACCAGAATCTAATGCACTTTATATTTCTGCCCAGAACCATGCCAAGTCTGTTCTCCAACTAGCCAAAAATTCCTTCATTAACAGAAAATGTCAAAACCTTTCAAGATCTAACTCCCCTCGTGATTTCTGGCATCTAGCCAAAAATATCTCCAATAACTTTGCTTCTTCTTCTTTCCCTCGTCTACTTCAACGAGATGGTACCACTGCTATCACATGTATTTTTAAAGCTGAAATCTTTGCTCAAACCTTTGCTAAAAACTCTACCTTGGACGATTCTGGGCTTGTTCCTCCCTCTCCCCCACCCTCTGACTACTTCATGCCACCATGTTTTCCATGCCCTCGGTGGCCTAAACCCTCGGAAGGCTTATGGACCTGATGGGGTCTCTCCTATTGTTCTCCGAAACTGTACCTCTGTTCTTGCACCTTACCTAGTCAAACTCTTTCAACTTTGTCTGTCAGCATTTATCTTTCCTTCTTGCTGGAAGTTTGCCTACATTCAACCTGTTCCTAAAAAGGGTGACCGCTCTAATCCCTCAAACTACCGTCCTATTGCTTTAATTTCCTGCTTATCTAAAGTTTTTGAATCTATCCTCAACAGGAAGATTCTTAAACATCTATCACTTTACATCCTTCTATCTGATCGCCAGTATGGGTTCCGTCAAGGCCGCTCTACTGGTGATCTTCTGGCTTTCCTTACTGAGTCTTGGTCATCCTCTTTTAAAAATTTTGGTGAAACTTTTGTTGTTCCCTTGTACATATCAAAAGCCTTTGATAGAGTCTGGCACAAAGCTTTGATTTCCAAACTACCCTCCTATGGTTTCTATCCTTCTCTCTGTAACTTCATCTCAAGTTTCCCTTCTGACCGTTCTATTGCTGCTGTGGTAGACGGTCACTGTTCTTTTCCTAAATCTATTAACAGTGGTGTTCCTCAGGGTTCTGTCCTGTCACCCACTCTCCTCTTATTATTCATTGATGATCTTCTAAACCAAACTTCTTGTCCTATCCACTCCTATGCTGATGATACCACCCTGCACTTTTCAACGTCTATTCATAGACGTCCAACCTTTCAGGAGGTAAACATATAACGCAGGGAAGCCACAGAACGCCTGACTTCTGATCTTTCTAAAATTTCTAATTGGGGCAGAGCAAACTTGGTATTGTTCAAAGCCTCAAAAACTCAATTCCTCCATCTATCAACTCGACACAACCTTACAGACAACTATCCCCTCTTCTTCAATGACACTCAACTGTCCCCCTCTTCTACACTGAACATCCTCGGTCTGTCCTTTACTTATAATCTGAACTGGAAACTTCACATCTCATCTCTACCTTAAACAGCTTCTATGAAGTTAGGTGTTCTGAGACGTCTCCGCCAGTTTTTCTCACGCCCCCAGCTGCTAACTCTGTACAAGGGCCTTATCCGTCCATGTATGGAGTATGCGTCACATGTCTGGGGGGGTTCCACTCATACTGCTCTTCTAGACAGGGTGGAATGAAAAGCTTTTCGTCTCATCAACTCCTCCCCTCTAACTGACTCTCCTCTAACTAACTCTAGGTGTCTTCTACTGCTATTTTCATGCTAACTGCTTTTCTGATCTTGCTAACTGCATGCCTCCCCTCCTTCCGCGGCCTCGCTGCACAAGACTTTCTCCTTTCTCTCACCCCTATTCTGTCCACCTCTCTAACGCAAGAGTTAACTAGTATTCTCAATCATTCATCCCTTTCTCTGGTAAACTTTGGAACTCCTTGCCTGCTTCTGTATTTCCACCTTCCTATGACTTGAATTCCTTCAAGAGGGAGGTTTCAAGACACTTATACACCAATTTTTTACCACTGCTTTGACCCTTTTATGGGACTGGCATTTCAGTGGGCATTTTTTTTATTAGATTTTTGTTGCCCTTCGCCAGTATCCTTCCTACATGAAAAAAAATAAATAAATAGCAGGACAGTAATTAAACAAAGGGTGGCCAAGACAAAGCATCACACACTCACATATAAGAACATAAGAACATAAGAAATAATGGAAGCTGCAAGAAGCGACCAGGCTTACACGTGGCAGTCCCTGTATGAAACACACCTATCTATTTCCATCTGTTATCCCTATCCATAAACTTGTCTAATCTTCTCTTAAAGCTCTCTAGTGTCCTAGCACTAACTACATGATTACTGAGTCCGTTCCACTCATCTACCACTCTATTTGAGAACCAATTTTTTTTCCTATCTCCTTCCTAAACCTAAATTTTTCAAGCTTGAACCCGTTATTTCTTGTTCTACCCTGGTTGCTGATCCTAAGAATTTTGCTTACATCTCCCTTGTTATAACCCTTATACCACTTAAAGACTTCTATCAGATCCCCTCTTAACCTACGTCTCTCTAGAGAATGTAAATTTAACAGCTTCAACCTCGCCTCGTAAGGAATACTCCTCATCCCCTGTATCCTTTTAGTCATTCTCCTCTGTACTGATTCTAATAGACCTATATCTTTCCTGTGATGTGGGGACCAGAACTGCACAGCGTAGTCTAGATGAGGTCTGACCAGCGCCAAGTATAATTTTAATATTACTTCCGGACTTCTACTTTTAACACTCCTAAAAATGAATCCTAGTACCCTATTTGCCTTGTTTCTGGCCTCTATGCATTGTTTCCCTAGACGGAGTTCAGAGCTAACTATAACTCCTAAATCTTTCTCGTACCCTGTACCTACCAGAGTTTGGTTGTTTAATGTGTACCTATTGTCTGAGTTTCCTCTACCTACGCTAAGCACTTTGCATTTATTGATATTAAATTGCATTTGCCATCTATCCGTCCATTCATTCATTTCATCTAAGTCTGCCTGCAAGACGATGGCATCCGATTCTGACCTAATTAATCTACCTATCTTTGAGTCATCCGCAAATTTACTAACATCACTACTAATTCCACTATCCAAGATATATATTAGAAATAACAATGGCCCTAATACTGATCCCTGTGGCACCACACTAATTACATGACTCCACTCGGATTACGAGCCGTTTATTACCACTCTCTGTCGCCTGTTACCAAGCCATGACCCTATCCAGCCTAACACCTTCCCATCTATCCCGTGTGCCCTAACCTTTCTCAGGAGCCTTTGATGGGGTACCTTGTCAAATGCTTTACTAAAGTCCAGATATAAGATATCATAACCATCACCATTATCTACTGCCTCGTACACCTTACTGTAAAAACTTAACAAGTTTGTCAGGCAAGACTTCCCCTTCGTGAAGCCATGCTGTGACTGATTTATCAAGTTATGTTTGTCTAAATATTCCATAATTTTCCTCGTTATTATTGACTCTAACATTTTGCCTACAACTGAAGTTAAGCTGACAGGTCTATAATTAGACGCTAAAAGTTTTATCTCCTTTCTTAAAGATGGGTACTACATTAGCCTGCCTCCACATTACTGGTACCTCACCCGACTCCAGTGATTTCCTAAAGACAGAAACTAACGGCTCACTAATAATCTCTTTACATTGGGATGTATTTCATCATGTCCTGGTGACTTGAACTCTTTTAGCCCATCTATCTCCTGTTCCACTATCTCCCTAGTTATGGAAATATCTGTCAACTTCTTATTCTCATCTGCTCTAAACACCTGTTCACTATCTGGCATATCCTGCATGTTTTCCTTTGTGAAGACAGTTAAAAAATAATCATTCAGAATTTTACTAATCTCCTCCCCAGAACTAACCATCTCCCCATCTTCTGTCTTTAATGGACCTACAGTATCCTTATTCTTTGTCCTGTATACCTGATAAAATCCCTTGAGGTCCGTCTTTGCCTGGCTGGCTATCTTTAATTCATGATTGTCCTTAGCTTTCCTCGTTAACTTCCTGACTGTTCTAACTAATTAATTATATTGTGTCCTTAAAACTTCTTCACTTGCCCTTAATCTCTTATATATACTTCTCTTACGCCCTATATAATGCTTTAACCTAGCAGTCATCCATTTAGGGTAATTTTTTTGTGATCTTATTGTTCTATACGGGATATTTGCTAACTGACCTGTATGAACTTTATCTACGAAATATTTATACAATTTATCTACATTTATTTCACCTAATCCCCTCATCTCGTCCCCTACCATCCTATCCCCTCCCTCATGTACTCGCCTCGACCTCACCTCTTTCTTTTCAGCATGACCTGACATTCCAACATACTCACACCTATCTCCCCCCTTCCTCTTTCCTCCTCCCTTCCGGAGCCTCACCTCACCTCTCTCATCCTGCCTTATCTCTCTGAACTCCGTCCCTGACCTGACCTCACCCTGCATCCTTTGCCAGTCCACTCCTTGGAGGTACCTTTTTAATTCTTCAAAATCTGCTCTCCTAAAGTCAGGTATTTTACTAGTGTTTTTGTTTCTAACAGTTTCTTCCTATTCTAAATTGTACCTAATTTCCCTGTGGTCACTGTTACCTAGCTGTCCTCCAACCTCTACCTGCGTGACTGCTTCCTCCCTGTTAGTAAGAATTAAATCTAGAATATTATTCCCCCTTGTGGGTTCTACGACTACCTGTTTAAAAAAAAAAAATATCCTGAATTACCTTAAGAAATTCCTCTGCTTCTTTGTTACCCACAATCAGACTCCAGTCTATATTCCTAAAATTAAAATCTACCACACATACCTGACTGTACCTGCCTGCTCTATTTAATTCCTGCCACAGTGAGGTGTCAATTTCCTCTGTACTGGTCGGTGGTCTGTAAACTACCCCTAGTACTACTGACAGCGATCCTTCCTTAATATCTACCCATATCGACTCTGCTTTGTTATCTGTTTCAATTCTATACATCATACATCATTCACACTCAGCCCCGTTGCCCTCCCCCCCTTGCGGAAAGAGATAGTCTCATGGAGCACCCTACTTCACCCCAGGAATTTGGACATAGCAGAACTGGGCACACACATCAACAGTGAGGCCAGATAGCATACACTGGTTTACCCCTGGCGCCCTTCATAATGACCCTGCGCCTGCTCCAGTCCTGAGACCACAGCAGATGCAGGGGACTCCTTATGAAGTGCCGCGCACCCTAACTGGGTCAATGCATTAATAGGCCCTGCCAGTTTTGGGAAGCTCCCCTCCGCCCCCTCACACACACACAATTACACAATACAAAAAAAAGTCAGAAAAAAATATGGAAAAGAATACGTGGTGTGATGTTAAGAAGGGTGACATAACAAAGGCAATAAGGAAAGCTGCAAGAAACAATCAGATTACACGTGGCATTCCCTGACTAACGTCTTATATATCTGCAGATACTGATGGGAGTGCAGTTAGGAAGAGCACGCAAAAAAATCAAGATGGAAGGTTGTGTTATGGTGCATGGAGCGGTATTGAACCAATAAGGAAGAAATAGAAAGTATTCTGCATCACCAACAGGAAAAGCATTCATGGTAACACAATTAACGACCTCTGTGGGCCTTGAAAGTAGTCTTGATGAAAAGCGCCTTGGAAATGCAGGCCATGGATTCTTATTCTGCTCGAATTCTACAGGGACGTGAAGGATTAAGGCCAAAGGTTAAGTTAATGACTACAGGTTACCTGGGAGATGGCCACCTTCTTGGCCACGGACTTGTCAGGTGTGACCCAATTGTGTGCGCCGATGAGAATTGATGCCATGGTGGGAAGCGAGCTGAGGCACAGGAGTTTGTTATGAAAATTACCTTACCCTACTCATTTCCAGATACTAATGTTTTTTTTTTTTTTTTTTAATCATGATCTACAAAATGAAAAGATCAGCAGTGATTTTTATTTATTTTTTTTTTATTTGTGGTGCCAGAACATCCCGGTTATATGGCGCCACCAGAAACCTTTAAAAACGATAAAGATTGCAGTTATTAAAATATCGGTATTAAAAACTAAATTATAGGTAAGGTAAAAATGTTAAAAGACTACTAAAAAACAAAACATGAAAAAGGGAAATGGGAAGAGCCATAAAAATGACAAGTGATAAAAATGAGAGAGTTGGTATAGTAATATTTCAGTTACTTAATTTAATTTAATTTAACTTAAAGTGAGGGTGTACTGACCTCACTGACCCAAACCACTGTCTGGTGTTGTTCGTTACGTGCCCAAGACACTGACACACTGACCCAGACATCTGGCGTTGTTCGTTATGTACTCAAGGCACTGACCCCACTGACCCTGATATCTGGAGTTGTTCGTTACGTGCCCAAGACACTGACCCACTGACCCAGCGTTGTACGTTATGTCTTCCTCACTTGCTTCCATGTTCTCCCAGTGCAAAAATAAGCTTCTGTTCCATATTATATTACTTTTAGAATCAATAGAAGAACACTTAAAAGGTAACCTATAATTTGTTTAAAAGACCAGCCTTCTCCACAAACATAATAACCTCATGTCCCGGGAAGAGTGCCCTCTCTCCAAGCATCAGCGACATCTGGAAGGTCCCATCCTCATCGCGACAGCGGAAAAGATATCGCTACCTTAGCTCTACCAGACAGGAATGGTGAGGTTTCCTGGGACATGAGGTAAACATTGAGTGAGACGTGTATGACCCGTTCGGAGACGGCCCAGTGCGGTCTCTGAGTTGCGCCCTGCCCATGGACATATGTCCATTGGTAGAAAGTTACAGAAGATATTTCCCACATCTTAGTTGTGGCAACTACATCTTCCCACCTGCCCTGCCAACTGGCAAGAACTGCCACCCCTTATACTGGAGTCTGAATCATGAAAGGGAATGGGGGTGGAAGGAGCAACACGAGTTGCCACCTCTTTAGCCAGCCTATCGGCCTTTTCATTACCATGAACTCCCCACATGTGTTGGTACCCAACAAAATGTTATGCGCTGAAGCAGCTGAATCCACTCTAAAACAGATAAGACTATGGGATCTCTAAGGATTTCTTAGAGAGGAAGTAAAATGGTCCAGGACAGACAACACACTACGAGAATCACTAAAAATAGTAAAACTTGAAAACGTTAAAATAAGAATGATTTTTATGATAAGAATAATGACAGATAACTCTAGCATAAAAAAAAAAAAAAAACAGAGGCAACTACCGGAAGGCTACCGCCTCCACAAAAAGAAGTGATTATAAGACAATATTCCACTCCTGCATCAGACTTTGAACAATCAGTATAGACAGGGACGGAGCCAGAGTGTGTTGAAGAGTGTTCCAAAAATAAAGCACGAGACTCTTACTGTGATAATATTTTTTTTACTTATTATTATCAACAACAGGAGGGCAGATCGATACCCGCGACATCTGCCAGTACCCGACCCTTGGAAGGCGATGGGGGCAAATGGAGATGGAAGGTATATCAAATTTGGTCATGGCTGACCTCACCCGATATACAAAAGGCTTAGGAAAACTAGGGTGAACATCATATAAGGAAGAACGTGCATCATGAGAAACTGTTGTACAAGTGAAAAACTCAGGAAGGCGGTGGATTCGATACCAACACCTTATTACTAGAGACTGACGGCGTAGGTCCAGTGGCAGGACACCGGCATCCACCAGTAAGCTAGGGATTGGAGATGAGCGGAACGCACCAGTTGCCAGGCGAATACCAGCGTGGTGCACCGAATCCAGCACATGGGGGCGAGCCTCAGTAGCAGATTTCACAACCGTACTCTCATTTAGAAAGAATGAGAGTTCGATGCAGGGTTAAGAGGGTCTGTCAGCGTCCCATGAAGTATGAGGCAAAACTCTTAGAAGTGACAGCGCCTTCGTGCATGCTGCCTTAATATAAAGAAGGTGAGATACCCAAGTCAACCGGCTGTGAAATATAAGTCCCAGGAAACGAGTTTCTTCCACACAAGAGATTCTTCTATTATATAGATACAAGTTTGGGTCAGGATAAACACCATGAAGGTGGCAAAAATGAATGGCCACAGTCTTTGAATCCGAGAAACCCCCGTGTTGCGGCCCACTGAGAACTCCTAGTGAGTGCCACCTGCAGCTTCCTCTCAATCAATGGCATATGCGTTACAGAAAAGGAAATAGACAAGATCATCGACATATAAACTACCAAGAATTCCTTCCGGAAGTACACCAATGACACCGTTTATAGCTACAGTGAAAAGAGTGACACTAAGTATACTTCTCTGTGGCACGCCATCTTCTAGTGGGTGTACTCCTGACAGGTCGCCACCAACCCGTATCCGTAAAAACGACGAGATTAAAAATGTTGCATAAAAACAGAGAGTCGACCACGAAGGCCAAACTCATACAAACAAAGTAAAATGACATGACGCCAGGTTGTGTCGTAAGCTTCCTCTAAATAAAAAAAGACTGTGACATGGTGTTGCTTACTGTAAATGCCTCACAAATGGAAGATTCCAGAGACAATAAAGCATCAGTCGTAGATCGCATTTTCCGGAAACCATATTGAACTAGAGATATGTAATTGCCTCTCTTCAAGTACCAGATAAGCCTGACATTCACCACCTTTTCCAGCAACTTACCAATACATGAAGTTAAGGAAATGGGGCGATAATTGGTCGTTAGCTGATTATCTTTTCCAGGCTTTGGGATGGAAATACTTACTGCCACACTACAAGAGGCTAGAAAATTACTGATATTCCGAATAAAGTTATAGACGTCGAGTAAAAATGTAAAAAGGAATATGGAATGCCATTAGGACCCGGGAATGAATCATGGCACTGGGACAAAGCCATGCGTAACTCAGACAAAGACAAAAGGGACATTATAAGACTCTCCCCCAGGAGAATCTTATAATGTTAGTTGACGCCAACAGATTCTAAATGTCGACGATGAAGTGCCATAGGTGTTGTCGGATCCTTTTTAGATACACTTGCAAAGTACCCAGGAAACAGGTCGGGAACTGCTTTTTGGGTCTGTCACCGTGCCCTCATCATGGAATAAAACAGGTGGGGGGAAAGAGCAGAGTACTTCCCAGATTTTTCCGGACTCTGTTGAAGACCTCGGTGAGTGGTGTGCGAACTGTGATAGAAGAGATATAACTCTTCCAAGATTCCTGTCGAGCTATCTTTAAGGTGCGGCGAGCACGGGCACGGTCTTGTCGTAAAGCCTCCAAACAGTGGACGTCCCAACAATGCCGTCTGCCGTCGAAGGTAAGAAAAGGCGGCACGCTTTTCTTGGACAGCGCTGTACAATTCCAACATGGAACAGGACGTTTAGGAAAACTGCCAGAAGCCTTAGGGATGTGCTGAATAGCATCAGAGTGCAAGATATCAGTAAAGTATGGTGCAGTCTCATCACAGTTTCCTATCTCATACATTGAGTGGGCTGGGGTGATGAGATTTTTGAATAGGTGCCAATCTATCATATCTAGCCGCCATCGGGGATGACGTGACTGTGGTACATAATCAGTTGACTCCAATAAAATTGGTAAGTGATCACTTCCATGTAGATTTGGTAAAAAAAATTCCAGTTAAAATCAAGAAAGTAATTGGAAGTATAGAAAGAGAGATCTATTGTTGAAAAAATACTGGTTTGACTGTGGAAATGGGTCATGTCTCCAAAGTTTAAAATCTCCAATCCTGAATCCTCGAGAAATAAGCAATTAAAAGACCACGAGGGTTGACAGCGTCATCATCCCACAAAGGATGGCGACCATTGAAGATTCCCAATAAAATAAGAGGAGAAGGAAGACCGTTTAAAAGATTATCTAGTTAATTTCTCTCGATAGGAACACTGGGAGGTAGATACTGGCTGCACAATGAATACAAAAGATTTATAAAAACCTTAAGAGAAACAATCTGCAGCTACGAATAAATTTGCTGGTGGATAAAAGGAATATCATTGAGAGTAAAGATGGCAGTGCCTCTGTAGTGGCCCTGACCAGGAAATGGAGTGGAGAGGAAAGGACAATACCCAGGAGTACAGAGGTGAGTTGATTCTCTGAGCATTGTCTCTTGCAAACAAATGCAAACAGGAGAAAATTTAGAGTTCCTCCCAGAATGCACGCAAACCGCGACAATTGCAGGATTGAATTTTACTATTTTGAGGAGGTTTTCAGGGAAGCCACAGTTAGAAGCTTTCCTTTGCCAACCTGACTAGTTACCTTACTCGGCCGGCGAGGCTTATCTGATCCTATATTACTTGTAGGCGCAGTAACCTGAGATTTTATAACTGGTTTGGGGGATAACTATCTGCACACGAGTCTCCTTAACTCCTGAAGAGACAAGAGGAGAAGGATTCCTCGACAGAGACGTATCGGTATCGCTCTTGGAGGAAGTCTTATTTGGATGATATGTAGATGCCTATTAGAATTGGATGAATCACTTTGATTGATTACATCTGGCTGAGGAACATTTGACGCTCACACTGGGATTTTCCTAGGGAAGATGCTGATTGAGTCTAGGGACTCAGCAGAACGCGAGATCGTTTCTGGTAGGACTGAACAGGAAGCGTGGGAGGATTATAAATATGTTGCTGTGGTGGTTTAAAAGTCTTGGAAGTCGCTTGTGGCTGGGAATCCATGGGGGTGTGGACTTTGACAATATGTACTTTTGTACGAGGAGTCTGTGATATAGCTGGTGAAGATGCAATGGAAGATGTAGTGGATAACTTGGTTGACTATGCAGAGGAGGTGACACTTTCCAAAACAGAAAACCTGTTGCAAACAGTAACAGAAGCAGCGACATTCTTATGGAACGGGAAGAAACATTTGATGGTTGAGAAACGCGGAAAGGTGTTGCAGCGTTATTTCGATACCTCTTACATTGTCGAGAGCGCAGTGGATGAGCTTCTCTGCAGAAGATTTTATCAGGTATACAGGACGAAGAATAAGGATACTATAGGTACATTAAAGGTAGCAGATCGGGAGCTGGTTAGTTCCGGGGAGGAGATTAGTAAAATTCAGAATTAGTATTTTTTAACTGTCTTAATCCAGGAAAACATGCAGTATATGACAGGTAGTGAACAGGTGTTTAGAGCAGATGAGAATGAGAAGCTGACAGATATTTCCATAACTAGGGAGATAGTGGAACAGGAGATAGATAGGCTAAAAAGTTCAAGACACCAGGACCAGATGAAATATATCTCAGAGTACTTAAGGAATGCAAAGAGATTATTAGTGAGCAGTTAGTTTCTGTCTTTAGGAAATCACTTGAATCAGGTGAGGTACCAGTAATGTGAAGGCAGGCTAATATAGTACCCATCTTTAAGAAAGGAGATAAAACTTTAGCGTCTAATTATAGACCTGTCAGCTTAACTTCAGTTGTAGGTAAAATGTTAGAGTCAATAATAGCGAGGAACATTAGAGAACATTTAGACAAACATAACTTGATAAATCAGTCACAGCATGGCTTCACGAAGGGGAAGTCTTGCCTGACAAACTGTTAAGTTTTTACAGTAAAGTGTACGAGGCAGTAGACAATGATGATAGTTATGATATCTTATATCTGGACGTTAGTAAAGCATTTGACAAGGTACCCCCATCAAAGGCTCCTGAGAAAGGTTAGGTAACACGGGATAGATGGGAAGGTGAACATTATCTGGACATAACTGAAGGATGTCATCTTCTGAGAGTTCGTACAGGTCTTGGTTGTAGATACGTCCTTTACAATAACTGAATGTTCGGTGTGGCTTGATAGATTCAAAGACTCCATCAGAAGGACATGGTAGATGGAAGAGCATCATCGCCTGTGTTAAAACTTTAGCTCGGTTCAAGACACCTTTGCCATATTTCTTGATGTTATTTATTGGGAGTACTCCAATCTCCCTCTCTAGATACTTGGCAGCGTTAATAAAGTTTCCTCAACCTTCCCTATAATATGTTACAAACCAGTAAGGTGTAGGTGGGTGGCAAAGTTTAGGAGCTCGTTCTTCTGCATCAATAAAGACATTAGGACCATAATCATTCTCACTATCAGCTACATTGCTTGGTCGAATGACTTCAGCAATTAAGCTGTTCTTTCCAAGACACAGATAATTTATTGCCTCAAGAGCAACTTTGGTAGCAACGTCTAATGTAAATGTCACGTAACACCGATTAGAGAGACAATCACCATCGTATTTAAGACGGATACGGAGAACTGTTCCGAACGGATCGAAAACTGAGTGAACAGAACGGTATAACACGGAGGCATAGACAATAATGATCAAGAGAGTGTCAAGACAGGACTTGAGTCCTTGGGAAACAACCTTGGGAAACAACAGCAGGGGTAGTACAAGTTCCTGGCTGGACAACACCATCATGACCAGAGGGTGACGTCTCGAGGGCCTGGTTGATTGCCCCTCGAGGACCAGAGGATACCATATGGATACTATAAAAATAAATTGGCTTCAGGGACCAAGGAAGACCGCCTACTGAGACAACGAAGGGAGCGAGCGCTGGCCGCCTTGAACGAGGTACCTCGTCCCCATAGAGGCTGCTCGTTTTAAAAAGTGGCCCCTCATGACTCGAAAGTTTGTCCACGACGGAGCTAAGACCTCCCCCACAGCTCATCCCACCTCAGACACTCAACCATCCAACACAGGACGACCTCAAAAGGTGGCCCCTCTGGTGAGCAGCACCGTTGACTCGTACTGGCAGCCTAACTCTGGAAACCATTTAGTCTAGTCCCTCACTGGCGACCTTGCTAGCATGGGCAGCCCTCTCCCCCTAAGTAGGGATAAGCAGGGGCTGAAGCGCCTTCTAGCCTCGCTCGCCAGTTCATAGGGACACTCAAGCCCCCCCTCCACCATGGCTAGGCGGGGCCTCTAGGGTGGGAAATCAGCAGTGAAATATGTGAATTTAATTAATCTGAATCTAACCTAACCTTCAAATAAAAGCGTCCATGCTATTTCACTAGTATGCTATAGACTGCCTTGTCTGTTGAAACACTCTCTTGTGTCTCTGTCTGCTGAAACACTGTCTTGTGAACCTGCCTACCGAAACACTGTTTTGTGGCCTGATCTGATGAAACAGTCTTGTGGTCCTGTCATTTGAAACACTGCCTTGTGGCCCTGTCCTTTGAAAGAATGCCTTGTGGCCGTGTCTATAGAAAAACTATTGTGACCCTGTCTGTTGAAACACTGCCTTGTAGCCCTGTCTGTTGAAACACTGCCTTGTAGCCTTATCTGTTGAAACATTGCTCTGTCGTACTGTCTAGTGAAATACTGCTTTGTGGCCCTGTTTGTTAAAACACTGCCTTGAAACCCTGTCTGTTTTAACACTGCCTTTTGGCTCTGTCTGATGAAACAGTATCTTGTAGCCCATTCTACTGAAGCAATGCCTTGTGTTCTTGTTCATCGAAACACTGCTGTTTCCCTGTCTATTGAAACGCTCCCTTGTGGCCCTGTCTGATGAATCATTGCTCTGTGGCACTATGAAGAAACATTGCCTTGTGGCCTTGTCTTTTGAAACACTGTCTTTGTGGCTCTGTATGTTGAAACATTGTCTTTTGGCTGTGTCTGCTGAAGTATGTACCTGTTCACACAATGAGCAGCGGTAAGAATCCATTGGTTGTTGATGATGGAGCCACCGCAGAAAGGTCTGTTTTCCAGCTTGGAGTAAATTGCAGCGTGCCAAGGGTACTCGTGCTGAAGTGTCTCCTCGCCACCCACTATCCTGGTCACACTGTTACGCACGCCACATACTACCGATGTGAAGGGCACACTGTATGGTAACTGTAAATTCACTAGAGAGGTGCTAACTTTCAAATGTGATGTGCTGATGGCTGAGATAGTAAGGATTCACAACTTATAAAAAGACCGTGAACCTGCCTCATTTTCCTCAGAAGACTTGATAGCTCAGAGGCACAGAGTATGAGGTAAATTAACACACTGGAAGTGAGTACATAAGGATATTCAAGTGCTGATCACGACAGTGCTTACCGCAGTGGTCGTCGCTGAGAGCGCCAGATGTGTTGTCCAGGAAGACTGTGGAATCTGCGGAGGCTAGAGCATATGTGTCAGTGAATGGGAGAGTGTCAGCATTCAAATATTAAATGCACATCACTACCTGTATTTATTTATGCTGGTAACTTTTGGTATAATTTAAAAACTGTCAAATTTCTGTGCCGCACCAAAACTGCTATAGTTCATTCATTCCTGGCTTCCGTCTGAATCTAAGATGCTGTAGTCTACTTGCCAATCGAACAGTGGCTCTTGTCACCTCGTTACTAATTGGACATTGGCTCTTGTCGACACGATGCTAATTGGACAATAGCTCTTGTTGACTTGTTGTTGATTGCACAGTGGCTTCTATTAATTTTAACATTGTTCTATTATATATGTAATCTGCTTTCATTCTTCTCTCCAATGAGAATTTGAACTTTAACAGGTTCATAATATACAGTATTCTGTCCAATGATGCAGAGACGAAGTAAGCATAACACAAAATAAAGATGGAGGGAGGAGAAGAATTGTGGAAAGACCAGTGTCTTCACTAAATGGGAGACAGGGTGACTGACCCACTGTCCACAGCGGTGAGGTGATAAAGAGAGGTTAGGCTCCGGGTGCAGGCTAAGAATGATTGTAGTGTTGCTGTACAACAGAGGACGGAAGGTTGAGACTTGGATGGCGAGTGCTACTTTAACCTGAGTGCTCCTCAACACGCTGAAAGATGTTAAGTGCTGCATATGGATCCTGCTTGGCAATTGGGACAGGTGTGTTTATAGTGGAGTAGCGAGGAATGTAGGAAAAATGACACAAGAAAAATGGCATACTCTCCAAGAAAGAGAGAAAAAAAAATGCATTAGTATTTATTTGTTAGAATTTATAAAAAAAAAGATGTTAGAATTCTTAATCATATTGATTTACTTGTTATTTTCGTTAAGACATGTAGCGAATGTTGCAGCCAGCACCCTGTAAAAGCTCAAAATGTTTAATCCGCACCCAACGGTCAAGACAGACGTTCTTCATTCTATTGTGTGTAGCGTTCTCTCGGAGCGAAAAAAAAAAAAATAAGAAGAAGAAAGAGAGTAAGAGAAAGAAGGATGAAGCGATGAAGAAAGGAGAAAGAGAGAGAAAAGAGTAGCGGTGCCTGAGGCACGATAGTTCATACCCACTTTCCCCCAGTGTTAATTTAGTATGAAACCGCCCGCGACTATCCCACCTCATTCCCACTTACAATTTGGATACATACGCTTGTCCCCCAGAATTACAATAAATACATCATGGGAAGAGTTGCCCCTTCCCAGGAGAGTGCTAAATCCCATCTAGCTTCTCTGATTAGCCCATACCAATTTTCATACTCTAATGTTTAAGTTAAGTGTGTGTTAGTGCAGAAGGCCGCGAGGGCTGGCTTCCCCTTCCCCGTCCTTTCAACTTCTCTCCTTGTCACATGAGCTGAGACAGCGCATAAGGAGATATAATTTAGAGGGCTGTTATTAATAATCATTGCTGAATGTTTGTGACAGTACACCCTTGTCATCCTACTTACGAGTGACTTCCATGAAAGCCTGTAGGAACTTGCTGCACCCAATACCTTTGGAAAATACGAGTACGTGGTCCTACAAGACTCCACTCAGAGCAGAATGGATGTGTTGGAGTCCTGCATCGTAGTGACAGTCGGAGAGTGGTAGGTCTACCATCTCATGTCTACCAGTTGTTGTGCACTTGTGTTCTAAATGTTTTGTGCCATCAATTGCGATTAATATTCTGAGCTTACTGCTGTAAGAGGATTTCATAATATTCTGCTGGTTTGTGACTGTCTGTTCTATCCTCAGACTTCACCAGTTTACTGTGGCTGACTGTCCCTGCTCTGGAAGACTGTAGATAGACGTTTCTCAAGTAGGAGGATATGGTACGTATTCTGTTGGGCGTGGGTGGCGTGTTTCGTGGAATGATGTCTACAGAATATTATAAACCTCATTCTTGTGTGCCCGTTGTCCTGTCTGTGACCCCCTTTGTACGTGGTTCACGATAATTTCTCAGCGTGTGGGTTTAGTTGGCGTTACTTATACTCCCTTCCCTGTTGGTGGGTTAAACAAGGTGACAACCTAAAGAGGCTTGATAGCTGTTGGAGACCAACAGATACCTGGATTCACCTCGTTTGTGCCCTGCACTAGACTAGGAGGAGCTAGCCTAGGGAAAAGTTGAGCAGGGGTAGTGGCAGCTTTGAGGGGGGTTAAACCTGATCATAACATAAATTTGCGACCTCTCCAGGATTGTTGGAAGTTTCGTAGCCAAGTGAGGGGACAGAGTTGAATGTCATTTGCTTGTTTGTTCTTTCTGTGCCAATAGTTGGTCTAAACCATGGAAGGAAAGGCTGGTAGTAAGGGTGACTCCATACCTGAGTCTCCGGGAGTGGCAGTGTAGATCTGGCACAGTTCGATGTTCGATGTTCGGACACCTAACCCTGCAAATAGTATCCATGACTATGATAGTCCTACCCATAGTTGAGATTTAAATTGATGAGATGAGGAAAATGGAGTTGAAAGCAACACGGGAGAAAGAGGATGATTGAACTGGAAGCAGAGAGAAGGAGATTGAAGGCGGTATAGACTAGGGAAGCCAAAGCACTTGAGGCCGAAAGGAAAGTCAAGAGGCTTGAGGCCGAGAAGGCGAAGTAGCTTGAGCCGGAGAAGGAGGCAAGGATGTATGAAAGGAAGGAGGCTGAAAGGAACAGAATATTTGAGTTGGAGAAGATTCGAATAGAGGTTAACTCTCTCCATGGTATACGGAAAGAAGAATACAGTAGAAAGCCAGATGGTGAGAAATCTGAACTTGATACCAGAGTTTGATGAAGAGAAGGTGACAGAGTGGTTTAGGAGATTTGAGAAGGCAGCAAAATTTTATTGGCCTCAGAAACGTTGACACTCTCGTTGCAGATATGCTGAATGGAAGGCACTAGAAGTATATAAAAGGACTTCAGTAGAAAATTTATAGGATTATGAGGAATTTAAGGCTGGCATTTTGAGAGCCTATGAGCTGCGGCCTGAGGCCTACAGACTACAATTCCGTGGAAAGAAGAAGAAGTCTGGTGACTCTTACCTCGAGTGTGCTCACTATCTCGAGGAGATTTTTGAAAAATGGATTGCTAGCGAGCAGGCCACCTCTTATTGAGAACTGAAAGAACTAATAATGATGCTAGATTTAATTCTTACTTAACAGGGAGGAAGCAGTCACGCAGGTAGAGGTTGGAGGACAGCTAGGTAACAGTGACCATAGAGAAATTAGGTACAATTTAGAATGGGAAGAAACTGTTAGAAACAAAAACACTAGTAAAATACTTGACTTTAGGAGAGCAGATTTTGAAAAATTAAAAAGGTACCTCCAAGGAGTGGACTGGCAAAGGATGCAGGGTGAGGTCAGGTCAGGGACGGAGTTCAGAGAGATAAAGCAGGATGAGAGAGGTGAGGTGAGGCGTGAGGGTGTAGGACGAGAGGAGGGAAGATGTGTCCGGAAGGGAGGAGGAAAGAGGAAGGGGGGAGATAGGTGTGAGTATGTTGGAATGTCAGATCATGCTGAAATGAGAGAGGTGAGGTCGAGGCGAGTAGATGAAGGAGTGGAGAGGATGGTAGGGGACGAGATGAGGGGATTAGGTGAAGTAAATGTAGATGAATTGTATAAATATTTCGTAGATAAAGTTCATACAGGTCAGTTAGCAAATATCCCGTATAGAACAATAAGATCACAAAAAAATTACCCTAAATGGATGACTACTAGGTTAAAGCATTATATAGAGCGTAAAAGAAGTATATATAAGAGATTAAGGGCAGGTGAAGAAGTTTTAAGGACACAATATAATGAATTAGTTAGAACAGTCAGGAAGTTAACGAGGAAAGCTAAGGACAATTATGAATTAAAGATAGCCAGCCAGGCGAAGACGGACCCCAAGGGATTTTATCAGGTATACAGGACGAAGAATAAGGATACTGTAGGTCCATTAAAGGCAGCAGATGGGGAGCTGGTTAGTTCTGGGGAGGAGATTAGTAAACTTCTGAATGATTATTTCTTAACTGTCTTCACCCAGGAAAACATGCAGGATATGCCAGATAGTGAACAGGTGTTTAGAGCAGATGAGAATGAGAAGCTGACAGATATTTCCATAACTAGGGAGATAGTGGAACAGGAAATAGATAGGCTAAAAAAGTTCAAGTCACCAGGACCTGATGAAATATATCCCAGAGTACTTAGTAACCAGAGTACCAGTAATGTGGAGGCAGGCTAATGTAGTACCCATCTTTAAGAAAGGAGATAAAACTTTAGCGTCTAATTATAGACCTGTCAGCTTAACTTCAGTTGTAGGTAAAATGTTAATGTCAATAATAGCGAGGAACATTAGGGAACATTTAGACAAACATAACTTGATAAATCAGTCACAGCATGGCTTCAGGAAGGGGAAGTCTTGCCTGACAAACTTGTTACAATAAGGTGTACGAGGCAGTAGATAATGGTGATGGTTATGATATCTTATATCTGGACTTTAGTAAAGCATTTGACAAAGTACCCCATCAAAGGCTCCTGAGAAAGGTTAGGGCACACGGGATAGATGGGAAGGTGTTAGGCTGGATAGGGTCATGGTTTGGTAACAGGCGACAGAGGGTGGTAATAAACGACTCGAAATCCGAGTGGGATCATGTAATTAGTGGGGTGCCACAGGGATCAGTATTAGGGCCATTGTTATTTCTAATATATATCAATGACTTGGATAGTGGAATTAGTAGTGATGTTAATAAATTTGCGGATGACTCAAAGATAGGTAGATTAATTAGGTCAGAATCGGATGCCATCGCCTTGCAGGCAGACTTAGATAGAATGAATGAATGGACGGATAGATGGCAAATGCAATTTAATATCAATAAATGCAAAGTGCTTAGCGTAGGTAGAGGAAACACACACAATAGGTACACATTAGATAACCAAACTCTGGTAGGTACAGGGTACGAGAAAGATTTAGGAGTTATAGTTAGCTCTGAACTCCGTCTAGGGAAACAATGCATAGAAGGCAGAAACAAGGCAAATAGGGTACTAGGATTCATTTTTAGGAGTGTTAAAAGTAGAAGTCCGGAAGTAATATTAAAGTTATACTTGGCGCTGGTCAGACCTCATCTAGACTATGCTGTGCAGTTCTGGTCCCCACATTACAGGAAAGATATAGGTCTATTAGAATCAGTACAGAGGAAAATGACTAAAAGGATACAGGGGATGAGGAGTATTCCTTACGAGGCGAGGTTGAAGCTGTTAAATTTACATTCTTTAGAAAGACGTAGGTTAAGAGGGGACCTGATAGAAGTCTTTAAGTGGTATAAGGGTTATAACAAGGGAGATGTAAGCAAAATTCTTAGGATCAGCAACCAGGGTAGAACAAGAAATAACGGGTTCAAGCTTGAAAAATTTAGGTTTAGGAAGGAGATAGGAAAAAATTGGTTCTCAAATAGAGTGGTAGATGAGTGGAACGGACTCAGTAATCATGTAGTTAGTGCTAGGACACTAGAGAGCTTTAAGAGAAGATTAGACAAGTTTATGGATGGGGATAACAGATGGAAATAGGTAGGTGTGTTTCATACAGGGACTGCCACGTGTAAGCCTGGCCGCTTCTTGCAGCTTCCCTTATTTCTTATGTTCTTATGTTCTTATGATGGAGCATTTACTAATATGACCGAGAAGGAACCTGTATGCACCGGGAAAAGAGGTTTAAAAGCCTTAAGGAGGTTGCTACATAGCCAGATGATCATGTGTTAGCCCACAGTCCTGTGTCGCGTTGGATAAGTAGGACGTCTGGCGAGGCCAGTGACATTTTTTCTGGAGGAGCGGTTGGCTCCGGTTTGGTGGGAAGTCCATGCTGCATTAGTGACAGTGGTTACAAGTCTGGTAGAATAAGTCCCGTTTGTAATAAGTCTCCATCCAGCTCCAGAAGGAGACAGACTAGGAGCATGATGCACAGCATTCTTAGATATAGTATGCAGCCTTTTGCATGCTGTTATTGCAAAAACATTGGGCACCTTAAGTTCAACTGTCTTAAGTTAGTGAGTGCCACGGCTTCTAATTCTCCCAAGAAGCCAATGGCCTTCATTGTGTCTCATGGCCGAGATCAGGAGGATAGTGAGATCCGGCCAGTGTTTGGTTATGAGGGTAAAAAAAAGCAGGAATTACTGCCCCCTCACCTATTATTGATATCTCACCTTCCCCGTGCGTTCTGGGGTTGAGTATCGCTTTACTGTTTTGAGAGACACGGAGGCACAGCAGTCTTCATGCAGGAATGTTACTGGCAGACGAGTAGCCTCAGATAAGACTGTGTTGATGCCAAGGAATTGGCGCCGTAGAATGCTTCGCTACGGCAGAGATGAGGCTTGCGTGCCCGCTAGTGACGGCGCAGGCGCGAGTGGCATTAGCGGAAGACCTGTTAGTGTCGGGTGTTGATTTCCTTTTCGTAGGTGGAAAACTCTACTAGATGTGGAGGCTCCATGAGTTCCATGAGCGAGTGCAGCTCTCTGTGACTCCTGGGGTCGATTGCAATAAGGCTGGGCCACTGAGAGAAAAGTGCAGAGTTGGTGTTGATGCCGCAATGGAGGAAGAGAGCCCAGAGTTATGTCCCACTGCCGGTGAGTGTTTGAACGAGTCAAAGTTAGACTTGTTCTTGAATCATTGTGCTGGGAATGACACAACCGCACAAGCGCAGAGCCACCGCAGGAAACACATGACTTTGGTGGGAGTGTTGCAGAGGGTGAGGCTGGAGTACTTGGCTTATGTATTTTGTTTGTTGGCTTGTCTCATCCTGCGGAGCACCTCGGAGGTGACGCTCATGGGGAGTTGTCACCTGGTTCGGAGGCTGTGGGCGCCGGTACTCAGTCTGAGCCCCAGCCTGGTGTGTCTGGTATGTTAAAGGCCACTGACGAGGGTGGGGAAGCTCGTACCTCTGCCGGGGAGGTAGGTACTTCCTCCCCTGTGGAGTGTAACGGAGGTGGGAAGTAGGCTGCTCCTCGGTCGGAACCAGAAATGGTGCGTGTTAGCTCGCGTAGTGAGCCACTCATTTTGATAACTGATGATACAGCTGCCACCATATCCAAAGAGTGTTTTGCCCTTCAGGGATGCGTTGCCCCATTTCTTGCCAAGGCAGGAGGGGACGGCAAGGAAGTAGACTCGGGCAGAGTTAGTGGAGAGTAACAATATCTGGAATAGCCGGCAGAGAAGAGGATTGAGGTTTGATGATCCGTTTTGTTGTTCCATCTGCAGTTAAGAGGGCACGTATGCAGATAATACGTAGATGTACGTTGTTTGACAGATTTAAAGTTGGAATGACTGAGGAGTAGTTGAGACGGCTTTGAGGCCGGCTGTGGCCACGTTTATTAGGGCCTGCCACGATGGTCAGGCGGGCAAGCCCCTCTCTCCCGTGTTATGGCTGATGTTGTTTCCCCATGTAAAGGGATTATAGAAGATGTTAGCCCGATTCCTCCTTTCCGTGGGAGCTGTGATAATGTGGCTGACGTCGACGTCACGGCGTGGCGTCGGGAGACAGTGTTGAGTAAAGCTGCCGGTGATAAGCTGTTGCTTACCGCTCGGGAAGCACCCACAACGTTGCTGGGGGCTTCATATGGCCAAGTTGTTGTTGAATGTCAGGTATTGGGCCCGAGTATTAAAGTATGTGGCGATGGGTGCCGTCCTTCTTGAAAGGACAAGGATAAGGGCTTGCCTAGAATGAGTTGCACGTGGGAGCAGTGGTTAAGATCCGCTGAGGTGGCCCAGTTGCACGTTGGCCAGGCTTGGGCTGGAACCTGGGATTGTTGTGTTTGGATGGCTAAGTGCGGAAGTTTTGCTCTTTGTGCGAAAATGGGTGTGTTCCTTCTTTGAAAGGGGCAGCCGTCAGGTCGTTGTGGCGACTTCTGTGTCGTCGAATGGTTTTCGGGAGGAGTGGAATGTAGTTGTGTTGTTAAGCCTGACAGGGGGAGACAAGCTTGGCCGTGTCACATCAAGGAAGTACAGTTTTCTTTAAGTTTAGAGGGGGCAGCAGGTTCTTATTTTTACCGAGGAAGCGGCATTTTTAGTTCATTCCTTTTATCGGTATGACCTGGAGGCTCTGAGGAGTCATGAGCGGGCAAAGCTGAGTGAATGTTCGGAAAGTGATGGCCCTGTGGAGGAATTAGCGTGTTCTCCAGTCCGGAGTGATGGAAGGGCCAGCGAGTCAGCTTTGCCTGATGGCCCAGTAAGAAGATTTGTTTGCTCAGGAAGTGTGTTGTCTGGCGGTGCAGCAATGATGCCTAGGTGAAAACCAGAGGCAGGTCTCGTAGAAAGAAGAAGCGGCACAGAGGGTGTTCTGAAGAAGGGCTGAGTTGTGGCCTTGTTTGTCTTTGTTGCTGTCATAGTATTATAGTGTTCTTTGTAATGGTGTAACTTGTGTGTCCCTCAGTATGTTGCGAGTTGTATATTTATTCGTCCAGACTTCGTTGATTTTTCATGTCAAAAAATTTCCCAAGTCATAAGTCTTCCATTTTTTTTTTTTTTTTGATGTGGGGACATGTTATGTGCAACGCTCTCTCCGAGAGAAAGAATAAATAGAGTAAGAGAGAAAGAAGGAGAGAGCTGCGAAGAAGGAAGAGGGAGACAAAGGAGAAAGTAGTGGTGCCTGAGGCACGATACTTCATACACGTTTCGCCCAGTATTTAATATGAAACCGCTCGCGACCACCTCATCTCATTCCCGTTCACAATTTGGGTATTTACCCTTGTCCTCATAAAATAGAAGAGCTGTCCCTCCCCAGGAAAATGTTAAATTCCATCTCGCCTCCCAGATGAGCCCATACAATTTTTTTATAAACTAATGTTCAGTATGGAGTGTGTTTAAGTTAAGTGTGTGTTAGTGGGGAGGGCCACAAGGGCTGGCTTCCCTCTCTCCAGCAGGATTCATCTTGTTTATGTCCTGCACTAGACTAGGAGGAACCAGCCTAGGGAAAAGCTGATCTGAGTGGCAGCTGTGGGGGGGGGGCTGAACCTGGTCGTTACATTCCGTGTATATAGATTCTCTTATATCCTTTTCTGGCATTTCTTAAGAAATTCATCAGGAGATTATTGCATAATCTGAGGAGCTGCAACAGCTTAAATTCCTTGGATCGACCGGACTGCATCCCATATCGGATAAACGAAAATCCCAAAATGAATTTATACAAAAATTTTGTTGGAAAATACACATATCAGTGAAACTATTGATGCTTGTTGCCATGAAGTGTTTGCATGTCCGGCTCGAGAGCAGATAAGGGGGACGACATAAGAATGTCATTAAGGTGGCTGCTCGAGAGCCAAGTTCTTCAGTTTTGAGAAGAGCTGTTTTACAACAATAGGTACTGCTAAACTGCCAAACATGGCCACTATGCCTTGAATATAACCTATGTTTCCAGACTCCTGCGAAGCTTGAGGCAAATTTCTCCTGAAGGGAGGCGACCACACTGATGCAATCATCCAAGTCCATGTCATCAAGGACACAAATACCATGGTGAGGAAAATGCAGGAAACTAATTATTAGCCATTTGAGCCTCCCACAAACACAGCTCACCCTCAAAGGCGATAATGCTACAGAATGCGCTTGCCTTGCAGCTTCACTTTGTGGTCTTTCAGGTTCAGATGGGAAAGCATGGCGCCACAACTCAACCAAAGAATCTCGCAGTGCTAGAATAGGTCGCCGCAGTGATCGTCCACCTCGCCCATCAATACCTGGAATTGTCGGTGATTCAAGTTGCAGGGAAGGACTGACTTGACGACCTTCGCGACGAGGTTGACAGACTTGACGTTCAGGGACTGGTAAATGAAGTGGTGCATCTTTTGCTTGGGCTGCGTGTGGCCGATGGCCTCAAAGTGGCGCACTAGTATTGAAGTGGCGCTGCGTTTTTGTTCTCCTAAATCATCGCCTGGGCACCGTCGGTCATTTAAGCCACGAGATTGGATAGGTCAAGGAAATGTTGTCACACTGAAGGAAAAGCTGGAGAAATTCCTCACACACCTGAAGATCAATGGTGACCCCAGGGATGAAAATAGCCAGCTGGGTAGTTATTTCGTGTCAGTGCTCTCGTCAATTACCAGCGTAAAGGTGACGGACAATGGTTTTCACTGAGCCGTGCACGTTGTCCGATGTCTCGATGCAACGATAAATGGTGTATGATGAAAGGCTTTTAAAGACAGAACGCTGCTTTGGACAGAAGGATCTCAACTTGGCAAAAAGGCACTCCTTGATGAGGTCCTCATCCGAGAATGGCTTCATCCGGCGAGAAAGGAGGCGTGAGTCTTCAAATCTGGCTCGTGTCATCTTGGTGACCTCAGCAGTCTGCTTATTGAAGACCAAAGTTGTTATCTGCATGTTACCTGAAAATCTAGCGTAGGCGTCATTTCTCTCATTGTCAGACATGGACATAAAGTTTGATGTTTGGTGCTCAGTCTCCCACTGGCGGCTATGTTCAACTTTTGAAGACAGTCAAAGTTTTGAAGCATACGAGACACTGGGGCTGTCCAAAACGTTTGAAGAACAAATACTTTCCTTTCTCACTCAACACTGAAGAGGGCGATCTTTTTTTTTTTTTTTATTCAGAATTTATGAATTTTTGTGTCAAATTTCGCAGGCCAGATTGAAATGATAATACCGAGCAGGGTAGCAGGTCGGACGCTAGGCTCTTGGTGGCCGTATATGTCACTCGGTCCGTATCTTGCCCGAACTTGTTTTAGATTCATATTTTTCTGCCTTAATAGCAATCTTGTCACCATCATGGTTGTTTTCCGTAAACTGAGTTTTAATTTTTGAGAAAATTTACTGAGGCATAAATAGATAGATAGGCACGATAGTGTTCTCTTGATGCTCCTCCACTGAATCTTTTTAGCTCTCGACCAATGTTTAGTAAACGTGTATCCGCCGTATCACAGTTTCCGATCTCAGTTATTACTTTTGGTAATCTCCATGATGTTAGTAAGTAATAGAGTACGTACACAGAGGTGTGCCAAAGAGCTGACACAAACCCACTAGTTTGATGCTTCACAACTTTTATTCTTATTCTTAACTCAACTGTAAAATGACAAACATAATAAAGTGTTTAAAGTGTTTAAAGGTTCACACTTGGTGTTGTTTCACCGTGAAAAAAAGTTCAAAGCCCGTAACAAACCATAACATGCAAATATTTTTTTTCTTTTATGTGCCATTTTTTCCCACGCCACTTATTTTCTGGTGCTGCTTTTCTGATGCCTTGTTTATCTCACTAATGTAAGAGTTAATGTGAGGGATATACATGCACATCGAGCCGGCTTAACTACCTACGTTCTGCCAGCCTTGTTATACACGTAGTTCAAGTCTGCCGACCTCGTTACTATCCCTGGCCCCTCCTCCCTGGTACCCGGGGATTCCGAGGCAATGCCACAGCCAGGCTGGCGAGCCAGGGCAGACACCAGCCTGCCTCTACAAAGAGCACCCCTCGCCTTCTCTGTCTCTCGCTGGTTCCTCGTCTCATCTGGGAAATCTATGCACGCCTGGGCTTCGTGCTGTTTTCTCCCCTTTGACTCTACCGGCCGACCAAACATCACCACTGTCTCCCCACTGCATTCCAGCTTGTGGACTTCACTTCCCCGGCCTTCTGCTGAGCGGATTCTTACCGATGCCAGTCCTCGCACTCAACAGAGGTTTGGTTATCGTGTGGACAAATTGTTGTCTTTGCCGAGTTAATATACTCACCTTACCTTTTTTATTGCCGCTTTCCTCCCCAAAGGCCTATTAGGGTATTCCTGGCTACAACATCTTATTTCTGAGGGCGAGAGATCGTGGCCTCCAGTTTTCCCTCACAGTTAACCAGTACTTTCTCTCCTTCATTTTATTTGTAAACTCTTTCCTGTTTACCTTAATAATGCAGAAGTTAACCAGGAACTTCACTCCTCCATTTCATTGATAAACTCTGGCCTGTCCACCTCACTGATGCGGGAGTTAACCAGCACCTTCAGTCCTTCCTTCATTTCACTGATCATCTCTGCCCTATCTACATTAATAATGTAAGATATAACGAATGTTCTATTTCACTGGTAAACTTTGTCGTGTCCACCTAACTAATGCAAGAGTTAATCGGTATTTTCGCTCTTTCATCACTTTTACTGGTGAACTCTGCAATTCTCTCCTTATTTATAACTTTTCTATGTGCTATTTATTGCACCACATCAAGATACCTTGTGAACTACTTTAGTTTGCCTATTTGGGAATCCTTTGTATGCAGTTATTATTAGTTAAGAAGTTGTACTTTAGGTAGTTTATTTCTCCGCCATAATTTTTTTTTAATTCTTTTTTTGGCTGACCCCGTACGCAAAAAAAAAAAAAAAAAAACTCACCTTCTTTAGCCTGCACCTCATCATCTCCATCCCTGGCCTCCAGCAAGTCATCCCCGTCCTTGGGCTCCAGCAAGTCATTCCCATCCTTGGGCTCCAGTAAGTCATCCCCATTCTCGGGCTCCATCAAGTCATCCCCATCCTTGGGATCCAGCAAGTCATCCCCATCCTTGGGCTCCAGCAAGTCATCCCCGTCCTCGGTCCCCAGCAAATCATCCCCATCCTTGGGCTCCAGCAAGTCATCCCCATCTTTGGGCTCCAGCAAGTCATCCCCATCCTTGGAATCCAGCAAGTTATCCCAATCCTTGGGATCCAGCAAGTCATCCCCATCCTTGGGATCCAGCAAGTCATCGCCATCCTTGGCCTGCAGCTGGCCCACATCTTTGAAGATGATTTGATCCTCATCTTTTAGCTGCACCTGGTTGAGAGCCGCATAACACCCTGGGCTGGAGAGAATGGTTTCCAGTTGTCTGGGTTCTCTGTGTCTCTGTGAGTGATCAGCTGTCCTATGCCAGGGTTGTTACTCTATCTATTTAAATACATGACCAGCAATCTCACATGGGATAGCCAAGACCATGGGCCCCACACTCTCAGACTCATCATCCATACTCTCAACCCTGTTACCCCCTACTATAAAGGGTTACTACTACTACTACTACTACTACTACTACTACTACTACTACTACTACTACTACTACTACTAACTATTATTATCATATTCTATCTATTTATCTATATAGCGGACCGGCAATAACACAAGGGATAGCTCAGATAAGGCACCACACACACACACACACACACACACACACACACACACACACACACACACACACGCACACACACACACACACACACACACACACACACACACACACACACACACACACACACACACACACACACACTCACACACACACAGACGTCTCCGCCAGTTTTTCTTACCCCCCTCCAAGCTGCTAACTCTGTATAAGGGCCTTATCCGTCCATGTATGGAGTATGCTTCACATGTCGGGGGGAGGGGGTTCCACTCATACCGCTCTTCTAAACACGGTGGAATCAAAAGCTTTTCGTCTCATTAACTCCAGATTCAAGCGTTCTTTGGATTTCCTGCGTGAACTATTTAATTTCTAAAGGGTTATACGTCTACGAAGTGTCGTGGAAAAATGCAGGATTATATCATCAGCGTAGGAGTTGATAGGACAAGAAGTTTGGTTTAGAAGATCATTGAAGAATAACAGGATGAGAGTGGATAACAAGACAGAACCCTAAGGAACACCATTGTTAATAGATTTAGGAAAAGAACAGTGACCGTCTACCACAGCAGCAACAGAATGGTCGGAAAGGTAATTTGAGATGAATTTACCGAGAGAAGGACAGAAGCCATATGAGGGTAGTTAAAAAAATCAAAGCTTTGCGATATATATATATATATATATATATATATATATATATATATATATATATATATATATATATATATATATATATATATATATATATATATATATATATATATATATATATATATATATATTTTTTTTTTTACTGTAATTTTTACTGACTGTTTTTTTTCTTTTTTTTTGTACTTTTTAGTCTGATGATGCTATTATATATTGTTATACAAGTGGTAAGAGAAATATTACTGTAAGCAATATATATGTGTATCATTATGTATCTATCTAGTAAATAAGACTTGTAGTATTATTGTGAGTGTGTATGTGTGTGTTTGAATGTGTGTTGGTGCTCTGTGCACGTGAGGCTCCCTGTTAGTGAGATATGACGGGAAAATTCAGCGTGGGGTCTTGGTTGTGGGCGTGGGGACGCCAGTCCCCGGGCAGTTGCCGCAAAGATTCAGCCCAAAAAAGTCGTAGACCACTCCCTCGCTTGCCCTGCCTTTGTTCTGCACATGTTAGCATAGTGATGCGTCCTGTACCCGTTTGAGTACGTGGGAGCCATTCTGCTAATGTGTTGTGTGAGTGGCTATGACGTTAGGGAACTATGAACTGTGCCGTGACAGTGTAATGTGCACACGAGTCAAGCTCCGCTCGCCTGTCTGTTTGCCCCTACCTTCAGGACGAGCTCCATATAACTCTCAAGGCTCCTTGTCACAGGACCCCACGTGAGTGAGTGTTGTAAGTTTACCAGTGAGATCAGCCAATAAACCCTGACGATCGCCAGACAGACAGTAAGTAGCATCAGTTACGGCCGTTCGTCTGATCTTACTGGGGGCGGGTGTGTAACCACTGGTCCTCAGAAAGGGGATTCGTAACAACTAATGTCAAGGAGTGCAAAAAAAAAAAAAAAAAGACGTGTGGCCCAAATAAGTGCTAAAGAAAAAGTGTTCAGGCCCTTGCCGATTCGTGAAAGATGGAGGAAGCGGCATTATCAAGGCAAGAAATGGCGGGAGTGGAGGACGAACCGTGGAAGAGTGAAGTCGTGTTGCTGCTTGAAGCGGTGGAGTCAGGCGACGGCAGACCCATCGACCACACCTGCTGGCGCAAATGTGGACTTTCTTGAGCTGTGAAATGCTCTGAGGGCGACAATTGAAAATATGGCGGCAGAAAGTAGGGAAATGGCAGAGCAGCAGAAGATGAGGAGGGCGCAGCAGTAAGAAAGAATGAGGCAACACACGATAGATATGACAGAGAACATCAAGGCGGCCATGAGGGGAGAAATGGAGGTTATGGAGACACGAATGAATGCATATACGGACGAGGCGTGTACCCGTGTGAAGAAAGAAGTCAAGGAGGAGTGGAGGAGAAGCTACAAAAGGCACAGGAAATGTGTCAACATCGGCTTGAGACAGTAGCGAGATACCTGCAGGATTGCTTCTTCAAAGTGGCAACGTTGGAAAGCACAGTAGCAGCGTTGGCGCCAAGCAAGGAAAGCGCGCCAAAACTCGTCCACGTGGTACCACGTGATGCCCCTCATTTCTTCCCGCCAAGACACGGTTCTCTCTCGGCATGGAGCGACCACGCTAGCGGCGGGGCAGGTATGCAGTCCTCTCCTGCGACCCCACCTGAATCTCCAACACCACATCCCAGCCATGTGGACAACCGAGGTCTGCAGCCGAGACTCCTCCCATCGCCAAGGAACGCCACGGCAAAAAAGAAACTTGCTGAATACGACGGCAAGGTGTCAAGGAATGCCTACCAGGCACAATTTGAGGCGGCAGCTTCCAGGTAAGGCTGGTTGGACGCTGAGAAGGCATATCAGCTGGTGACTGGTTTGAAGGGAGCGGAGGTGAAAGTGCTGGCGCACTTGACCGCCTCGCAGCTCCACTGGTATTTCAGCGTGGCGGAAGCTCTACAGCGGCGATTCGGGCGTCGGCAGCAGCCCAAGGTGTACCGAGCCCATATGAAGACAAGACGGCGGAGGAAGGACGAGCTTCTGATTTTGCTGGCGCAGGACATAGAGGAGCTGGTGAAAAGGGCTTAACCGATGGCGGCAGAGGACACAGTCAATACACTGGAGAAGGACTGCTTCGTGGACGGCCTGTGTGACCGCCAGCTGTAAGTTCACGTAAAGCAGGTAGCATCAAGAAATGTACAGGAAACCTTCCTTGGCGCGCGCCGCGGAATTCCAGGCATTCCTAACTACCGTCAGCCCCTACTCGCGGGCCGCCGCCGAAGCGTCAGGCTGGCTTAGATATGTGCGTGGGAGACGCACATATCTAAGCCGCTCCTCGCACCAGCCGAGCAAGAGAGGAAGCTCCGGTGCATTCAAGGGAGCCTGCTTTAATTGTGGGCAAGTGCGGCACAAGAAAAATATCAGTGCCGTCGCCGCTTCTGCTTCTTAGAAGATCACCGCCATCTTGCTTTAAAGCCATGCTTCTTAGGTTGTGGAGAGAGTGGACACGTCACCAAGGAGTGTTGGCAGCCGAAGCCGGTAGTGACGGGAAACATGGCACAGATGGGGTGGGGGTAGCCACTCAACCGAGAGCCCAGTCACCCCGGAGCATGTAAGGTACCGGTAGACAGCGGCGTCCTTGTCTATAATGGTGGCAGGAGCCATCAACGGACACCTGGTGGACATGGTGGTGGACACGAGCGCGGTAAAGACTCGTTCGCAAGGATCTGTTACCAGCTCGTGGTGTGAACAGTGCAGGACAGCAACTTTGTGGAGTTACTGTTGACTGTGTGTGTGTTGGGGGGAGTGGGTAGTGTGGGTGAATCTGACGGTGGGCACGGTGACTGAGCGTCTGCCTGTGTACGTGGCTGCAATGCAAGATTCGTGCTTCTTGGGGCTAGACTACCTGAGCCGTGTGGAGGTGTGTGTGAACCTCCACGGCGGAAGGATGTCAGTGAAGTGTCATGAGGTGGCCCTGAATCCTGTGGAGATGGTAGAGGAGCCCAGAGTTCGTGGTGCTCGCCTGTAGTGTTAGTGACGAAGAAAGACGGTAGCAAGAGATTTTTTGTTGATTACCGAGTCCCGAATGCTGTCGC
Source organism: Scylla paramamosain (assembly GCF_035594125.1). Classification (NCBI taxonomy): domain Eukaryota; kingdom Metazoa; phylum Arthropoda; class Malacostraca; order Decapoda; family Portunidae; genus Scylla; species Scylla paramamosain. The sequence goes on along the minus strand of NC_087170.1, from coordinate 3,073,879 downwards.
CGTCACCCTTTGCCCAGAATTGACGATACTCTAGGCGCTCTTAGTAGAGTTCAGTGGTTCTCAACCCTGCATTTAAAATCAGGATACCACCAGTTCAGATGGCACCAGCAGATAAGGAAAAAACAGCCATCTCCTTTGGCCAGGGACTGGCATTTCAGTGTTATGCCGTTTGGAATGTGTTAGGTCCCTGGCTGTTTTGAGCGGCTGATGGAGCGTGTGGAAGGTCGCATTCGTGTATCTTAACGACGTGCCAGTGTTTGGAAACCTCTTCGAGGAGCAACTGGCACGGCTGACTGAGGTGTTCCATCGTTTGAGGGCTGCAGGCCTGAAACCCAGCCCGAAGTGCATGTTGTTCCAAACTGAGGTGCCGTTCCTTGGACACATAGTCAGCAGGCAGGGAGTAGAGACCGATTCGCTCAAAGAGTCAGCAGTGGAAGACTGGCCAGTACCCAAGAATGTCTCGGAGCTGCGGAGTTTCCTGGGCTTATGTACGTACTACAGGTTTTGCCAACGTCGCCGCCCCTCTTCACAGCCTGACCAGGAAAGGAGCGCAGTAGGAGTGGGACGAGGACTGCCAGCAAGCTTTCACGGCGCCCTGGTGCTGGCGCCAGTGTTGTCATATCCTGACCCAGAACTCCCTTACATTCTCGATAGTGACGGAATCCAGGAGGGTGTGGGAGCCGTCCTGTTTCAGCCTCGAGATGGAAAGAAGCATATGGTGGCGTATTACAGGGCCAAGATTTGCAAGCCTGAGAAAAATTATTGTGTCACACAGTTGGCTGCTGTCATGAAAGGACTTCCACATTTTCACCATCACTTGAATGGGTCACGCTTCACCATCCATCCGCACAAACCACGCCGCTCTACAATGGCTGAAGAAGCTGAAGGAACCTGAGAATCAGCTAGTCAGGTGGGTGGATTGGGAAGCTTGAGCAATATAATTACGTGATGGGGCACCGCCCTTGCCGCATCCATAATAACGTTGACATCCTGAGTCGTCGCCTCTTTCTACTCTCAGGTTCTACTCTCACCATGAGCCGGAGGTGAAGTGCAAGAAGGACACAGTGGCTTACAGCGCGGCGGAGGCGGAAGACTGCTGGAAAGAACTGCGGGAGGATCCTGACCTGTCCCCGGTGATCATGGTGGTTTGAAACAGACAGTGAGAGACCACCCAAGGAAGCTGTGTCCTTCGAGATCCCTGCTACTAAGAGCTTAGTGGATCAGTAGAAAGCGCTGAGTCTGCGGGAAGGAGTGCTGCAGTGGCGCTGGGCACACGCGAGGACAGGCGATGCACATTGGCTGGTTGTGGTTCCTATATCTAGACGAGAGGAGCTTTTTAGAGAGGTGCACGAGGTTAAGACCAGTGGCCACGTAGGAAAGAAGCGCACCCTGGAAAAACTGCGACAATGAGTCTACTGGTTGGGACTGCAGCGAGATGTGCAGTAGTGGTGCAAGACATGTCGAGTGTGCGCAGCCAAGAAAGGACCCGCAGGCAAGACTAGTGCCTTCTTGCAGCTGTACCAGGCAGGAGCACCGATGGAGCGCATGTCTGTCGACATCACTGGCCCCTTTCCATGCACAGAGAGAAGTAACAAGTACTCTGTGTGGATTATTTTACTAAGTGGCCAGAGGTGTGCGTGCTTTCTCGTAGACCAAGTGTTCATCCGGTTTGGCATCCCCTGTCAACTTCGATTAGACCAAGGACGTGAATTTGAGCCTCGAGTCTTCCGTGAGTTTTGCCGTCTCCTGAGCATACATAAGACTCGTACCACACCTTTGCGGCCCCAAAGTGATGAAATGGTGGAGAGATCTAATGCCACCATCGTCCAACAACTGGCGAAGTATTGTAGCGAGGATTAACACGACTGGGACATATGGGTTCCATACATGTTGATGGTCTATTGCTCTACTGAAAACGAGGCCATAGGATATTCGCCGGCATAACTGATGTTCGGCAGAGAGATTCACATTCCCGTGGACCTCGCCACCGGCCAGCCACCAGTAACAAGTTTGCCAGACGTCCATACAGACTTATTCAAGGAATTGCGACGACGAATAGAGGAGACACGTCATCGTGCGAGCCTGCACCTCAAGACAGCGGGCCAGGCCAAGTGGGAACAGCGCTAGGGGAAAACCCGGAATGCGTTGTACAGCCCCAGCAACCTGGTAGTAGGGCTGCTTATTGTCTTCCGTGGGAGTTTTGTGAAGAAAGTGTAGGACATACCCAGGATTGTTGGTCATACCAAGAGACTCTAGAAAATGGAAGGTCTCAAGCTGATATCTTTGACAGATTGCCATGGCAACCGATTTCCCGCTAAATTCAATTAATTTTATGAGAAAAAAAAAACAAGAAAAAATCAAGGAATATTTAATCCTTTGACAAATTCAACCAGATTTTTTACAGATTACTCTTAAAAATACATAGTTTAGTTACTAACATGACCTTGTTCATTATATTCCTTTGAAAGTTCATGTCATTTCAAGGTCATAATTCAAAAGGTGAACAAAAAATGTACTCTCTTGTCACATATTAGATATACAAGGTAGATAAGTTTTAGAGGAAGATGATCCGTATTACTTAGAAAATATGCCAGCATATCTCGTATGATGTTGGGATGGAAAGGAAACTATTTACTTAACCTATGTTACTAATAAACAGTATAAATTAACTTTGTACAATAACAAATTTTGAATAAAACAACAAATCGTTCCCTGATATATAAACAAGACTGTAAACAGAATACTGTTCAATACATGTTTAAATCGTAATGGAATATATTTTGTTTTCAGAGTCATGATACTGGTAGTCGTTAAACCTCTCGAAGACCAAAGGTGCTTCAAGATTCTTAAAACATACTAGGTGTTCATTACAATGGTGGACTTCTCTCTCATTCATAACTTGTAGATAAGTTCCAAAACATAAATTTATCGGAATATATCCAATGATTATCATCTAGACATAAAATACACATGAATGATTTTGTCTCACAGATAAAATACTACCCATTTAATTTGAAATTATATATATATATATATATATATATATATATATATATATATATATATATATATATATATATATATATATATATATATATATATATATATATATTTTTTTTTTTTTTTTTTTTTTTTTTTTTTTTTTTTGCACCCTCAGATCATTTGCAGCACAATGGAAGAACACAACGACATTGATGAGCGCCCTCTTAAACAGGCTAGATATGATGTTCCCACAGACACTTCCCTTTGTGTTATCTGCCAGGGAAATCCCTCAGAAGCACTCCTACAAAATGTAGTTGCACACAATAGTGTGATAACCGCAGTAAAAGAACGTGCTTCATATAATGATAATGGCTATCCTGATCTTTGAAAACATATCAGTCTTATTCCAGATGCCAAATTTAAAAGAGCAACATGGCATTCTGCATGTTTCAAAACGGTAATAAATGCAACACACCGAAATCGTGCAAAGTAAAGGTATGAAAAGCATGTCAACCTCAAAGTAACCCCCAAATTCATTATTTCACAGACATCCCCTTTTAATAGCTTGGTGATTTTTTCTTTTTCTGTGATGGAGAAGCTACAAGGCATCATTCACTCCACAAGGTGGAAACAGAAAATGGTGGCGCTTCAATACAAACGGCAATTATTGCAACAGGTAATGAAAGACTTTCAATCCGTCTGAACTCGCTGATTGACAGTAAAGATGCACATGCCGGGGACAAAGCGATCCTTTGTGTCAAAACCTATATCAAGGAATAGTTGATATATATAAAAAAAACAGCCGTTGATGTTGAATTTCTAGCTGCTCTTGAGGGCCTGCTACGAAAAGGAATGGTTCTCCATATGTCCAAAGTTGAACAGATATATAGATCAATTCTCATCTATAACGACACTGGCAGAACCTTACTTCCGGAAAAAAAAACAACAACACTGAAACAGTTGATCAAATGTGACATTCCTGATGTGGAATTTCACAGACCTACACAACGCAATATACCAGGATCGATATCCTTGAAAAAGACCAGAGATGAGGTCACAGAAAACCCACAGATCATTCAAGCAGAGGAAAGGCAAACTCTCTACAAAGCTGCAGCAATACGTCGCCAGGCAATGAAAACTACCGAAAAATGAGAATTTCACGGAGAATTTGATGATATAGAGGGAAAAAAAAAAGAACTGCCTAATAAACTACTTACATTGTATCGTTGGATGCTTCAAGGTCCATTTAACCGAGAACAAGGGGTTCATCCTGAGGCTGATAAAAGAGCATCTAGGTTAGCAGAACAACATACTTTCTCAGTGCTTAAGAAGAAGACCAACCGGTCAACAACAGAAATGCCAAAGAGCAGGCAGACACAAAAATAATACTACATGCAGTAGAGGTTTCACAGCAGAACCCTAAAAAGACCTGGATATTTGTATCTGACACAAATGTCTTGGTCTAATCCATGAGGAGGTTCCATTGTTATGCAGACACTGTTTTTTTCTATTACACACACCAAAATCACTGCACTTGAACCATTAGCAAAAGGACTAGGTAGTCTCAGAATGGCTTCACTTCCAGCTCTGCATGCTATATCATGTTGTATATATATATATATATATATATATATATATATATATATATATATATATATATATATATATATATATATATATATATATATATATATATATATATATATATATATATATATATATATATATATACACAACAGGCAGGTTTTCAGGGAAAGGTAAGAAGCAATTTTGGGAGGCATTTCTGAATGCAGATGAAAATGAACTCGCAGGACTGGCAGATGTGTGTAATGGAGAATGGCCATCAAATGTGTCAATGGATGCTGCTGAGCAATTAGTCCGTCGTGTGTATGATGCCAGGTCTCAAGAGACTTCTGTTACATGTTTAAGAAGGAAGGTGTACAAGAAAAACCAAAGGGATTCAGAGAAGCTGCCACCAACCAAATCAACCCTTCATCAAAGGATCCTCAGTGCCCACTACCAGCTGATTATCTGGAATAAGGACATTGAGGTAAAACCAAACATTCCATCACCAGAGGGCTATCGATGGACGGAAGAAGATAATAGCTGGATGTCTGTGATGACAAAGAGATTACCTGCGCCAGAGTGTGTGCTAAATCTTGTGAAATGCAACTGTTCAAAAAACAAATGTACAACAATACGCGGCAGTTGAAAGGTAGCATCACTTCCATACACAGAACTCTGTGGATGTTTTGCAGATGAAGACTGTGAAAACATGTTTAGTAGGCATGATGTGGAATCTGAGGATTCAGATGACAGTGATGATGAGAATGAATGGTAAAAAAGACAAGACAGCCTTTCCTAGTTACATGTCTTGCTTTTTTTTTTTCTCATGGACACTGGCTGTTAGAAATATGATTCATGGGACAGTTGAATTAAGAGAGAGACCCTGTTGGGAAAGCTGTTAGATCTTGACTTTGGTTAAAATGTGTCAGCTGAAAGAAGAAATCAGTCATCTTTTGTCATAGCTTTTTTTTTTTTTATGTAGGAAGAATAATGGCCAAGGGAAACAAAAATCTAATAAAAAAAAATGCCCACTGAAATGCCAGTCCCATAAAAGGGTCGAAGCAGTGGTAAAAAATTGATGGATAAGTGTCTTGAAACCTCCCTCTTGAAGGAATTCAAGTCATAGGAAGGTGGAAATACAGAAGCAGGCAGGGAGTTCCAGAGTTTACCAGAGAAAGGGATGAATGATTGAGAATACTGGTTAACTCTTGCGTTAGAGAGGTGGACAGAATAGGGGTGAGAGAAAGAAGAAAGTCTTGTGCAGCGAGGCCGCGGAAGGAGGGGAGGCATGCAGTTAGCAAGATCAGAAGAGCAGTTAGCATAAAAATAGCGGTAGAAGACAGCTAGATATGCAACATTGCGGCGGTGAGAGAGGGACTGAAGACAGTCAGTTAGAGGAGAGGAGTTGATGAGACGAAAAGCTTTTGATTCCACTCTGTCTAGAAGAGCAGTATGAGTGGAACCCCCCCCCCCAGATATATGAAGCATACTCCATACATGGACGGATAAGGCCCTTGTACAGAGTTAGCAGCTGGGGGGGTGAGAAAAACTGGCGGAGACGTCTCAAAACACCTAACTTCATAGAAGCTGTTTTAGCTAGAGATGAGATGTGAAGTTTCCAGTTCAGATTATAAGTAAAGGACAGACCGAGGATGTTCAGTGTAGAAGAGGGGGACAGTTGAGTGTCATTGAAGAAAAGGGGATAGTTGTCTGGAAGGTTGTGTCGAGTTGATAGATGGAGGAATTGAGTTTTTGAGGCATTGGACAATACCAAGTTTGCTCTGCCCCAATCAGAAATTTTAGAAAGATTAGAAGTCAGGCGTTCTGTGGCTTCCCTGCGTGATATGTTTACCTCCTGAAGGGTTGGACGTCTATGAAAAGACGTGGAAAAGTGAAGGGTGGTATCATCAGCGTAGGAGTGGATAGGACAAGAAGTTTGGTTTAGAAGATCATTAATGAATAATAAGAAGAGAGTGGGTGACAGGACAGAACCCTGAGGAACACCACTGTTAATAGATTTAGGAGAAGAACAGTGACCGTCTACCACAGCAGCAATAGAACGGTCAGAAAGGAAACTTGAGATGAAGTTACAGAGAGAAGGATAGAAACCGTAGGAGGGTAGTTTGGAAATCAAAGCTTTGTGCCAGACTCTATCAAAGGCTTTTGATATGTCCAACCCAACAGCAAAAGTTTCACCAAAGTCTCTAAAAGAGACTTTGACTTTGACTTTGACCAAGACTCAGTAAGGAAAGTCAGAAGATCACCAGTAGAGCGGCCTTGACGGAACCCATACTGGCGATCAGATAGAAGGTTGTGAAGTGATAGATGTTTAAGAATCTTCCTGTTGAGGATAGATTCAAAAACTTTAGATAAGCAGAAAATTAAAGCAATAGGACGGTAGTTTGAGGGATTAGAGTGGTCACCCTTTTTAGGAACAAGTTGAATGTAGGCAAACTTCCAGCAAGAAGGAAAGGTAGATGTTGACAGACAGAGATGAAAGAGTTTGACTAGGCAAGGTGCAAGCACGGAGGCACAGTTTCGGAGTACAATAGGAGGGACCCCATTGGGTCCATAAGCCTTCCGAGATTTTAGGCCAGCGAGGGCATGGAAAACATCATTGCGAAGAATTTTAATACGTGGCATGAAGTAGTCAGAGGGTGGAGGAGAGGGAGGAACAAGCCCAGAATCATCCAAGGTAGTGTTTTTAGCAAAGGTTTGAGCAAAGAGTTCAGCTTTAGAAATAGATGTGATAACAGTGGTGCCATCTGGTTGAAGTAGAGGAGGGAAAGAAGAAGAAGCAAAGTTAATGGAGATATTTTTGGCTAGATGCCAGAAATCACGAGGGGAGTTAGATCTTGAAACGTTTTGACATTTTCTGTTAATGAAGGAGTTTTTGGCTAGTTGGAGAACAGACTTGGCATGGTTCCGGGCAGAAATATAAAGTGCATGAGATTCTGGTGATGGAAGGCTTAAGTACCTTTTGTGGGCCACCTCTCTATCATGTATAGCACGAGAACAAGCTGTGTTAAACCAAGGTTTAGAAGGTTTAGGATGAGAAAAAGAGTGAGGAATGTACGCCTCCATGTCAGACAGTATCACCTCTGTTATGCGCTTAGCACACAAAGACGGGTCTCTGGCACGGAAGCAGTAGTCATTCCAAGGAAAATCAGCAAAATACCTCCTCAGGTCGCCTCAACTAGCAGAGGCAAAACGCCAGAGGCACCTTCGCTTAGGGGGATCCTGAGGAGGGATTGGAGTGATAGGACAAGATAAAGATATGAGATTGTGATCGGAGGAGCCCAACGGAGAAGAAAGGGTGACTGCATAAGCAGAAGAATTAGAGGTCAGGATAAGGTCAAGAATGTTGGGCGTATCTCCAAGACGGTCAGGAATACGAGTAGGGTGCTGCACCAATTGCTCTAGGTCATGGAGGATAGCAAAGTTGTAGGCTAGTTCACCAGGATGGTCAGTGAAGGGAGAGGAAAGCCAAAGCTGGCGGTGAACATTGAAGTCTCCAACAATGGAGATCTCTGCAAAAGGGAAGAGGGTCAGAATGTGCTCCACTTTGGAAGTTAAGTATTTTTTAAACTGGAACACAATATTAGTGTTTCCATATCTATATTTGCAAACGTTTTCTTTACAAATAGATGCAGATATGTGTATAGAATTGCCTACAACAATATCTACCTTTTTTTTATTGTGTTCCGTTCGTGGGAAAATATACCACCATATCTCGTATGATATTGGGATAGAAAGGAAGCTATTTACTTAACCTATGTTACCATAGTAACGATACAGATTCTACTATGTACAATAACTCATTTTCAAGCGGTGCGGTTCGTGTATATATATATATATATATATATATATATATATATATATATATATATATATATATATATATATATATATATATATATATATATATATATATATATATATATATATATATATATATATATATATATATATATATATATATATATATATATATATATATATATATATATATATATATATATATATATATATATATATATATTTGATTTATTTATTTGTATACTTACACTGTATGCACTACATCGCTTGAAGAATGAGTTACTGTACAGAGCAGAATTTGTACTGTTTCTATGGCAACATAGGTTAAGTAAATAACTTCCTTTCCATCCTAACATCATACGAGATGTGCTGGAATATTTTCTAAGTAATACGGATCATCTTTCATTAAAACTTATCTACCTTGTGTATCTAAAATGCGACGAGAAAGTACATTTTTTAGTTCACTTTTGAGTTATGACCTTGAAATGACCATGAACTTTTAGAGGAATATAATGAACAAGGTCACGTAACAAAACTATGTATTTTTAAGAATAATCTGTGAAATTTTGGTTGATTTGTCAAAGGATAAAAAATTTCCTTATTTTTTCTTTTTTTTCATAAAATTAATTAAATTTGGCGGAAAATCGGTTGCCATGGCAACCTGTCGAAGTTGTCAGTTTGACACCTTCCATTTTCTTAAGTCTCTTGGTATCAACAACAATACTGGATATGTCCCACACTTTCTTCACAAAATTCCCACGGGACACCCAGCCCCACTACGGTATAGCTCCTCAACCCCCAGTGCAAGCCTGGCCGCTCGCCGAATCTCCAGTTAAGCTGGGAAGGCCCGTACAACGTCGTGGAAGCAGTGTCAGCTCTCACTTATCGCCTCGACATGCCTGGGAGAAAGGGAGCGGACAAGGTGGTTAATGTGGACTGTTTGTGGCGACATCCAGGTGACGGAGTGTATACGTGGAGTGAAAATATTGAGTGACAACGGAAGTGACTTATAGTGACGCTGGTACTAATAATGATGACACTGAAAAATAGGTTTAACTGCAATGGACTGCCACAGTGATAACGGTAGAGATGTGAGTGCAAAATAAAGACGAAGAAAAAACAAAGTTAAGGCCAAGACGTCAGCTTAAGCCTCTTCGCTGACAGAGAGACTACGTCATAGAAATATAACTGATCGGTGTGGCTCCACACACCGACCGGCCCGAGACTCGCTCGCAGGTCCCTTTCCTCGAGTTAGACCACTCTTGGGCCAGGATAGGCTACCCCTCGCGTCCTCTATCATGTTACTACTGTTACCGAGCGGCAACGGTGGGGTGAAGTAAATTAAACTTTCTGTGTTTCCTTTACATTTGTATGTTTATATTTTTGTGCATAGTTATTATGCGGGTGTGACGAGTCGTCAGCACCTGAGGAGGTGGTAGTGTTACGAAAGTGGCCAGAGAAATATTTCTGTAAGCAATATATATGTGTATTATCATATATTTATCTAGTAAATAAGGCTTGTAGTATTATTGTGAGTGTGCATGTGCGTTTTTTAATGTGAGTGGGTGCTCAGTGTATGTGTGGCCCTCGTTCGCGATATTTGGCTGGAGAGTTCGGCATTAGTCGTGGTGCTGGGGGTGGGGACGCCAGCCCCTGGCCAGTTGCTGCCACGATTCAGCCCCAAAAAAGTCGTACACCGCTCCCCTGCTTGCTCTACCTTTGTTCTGCACCTGTTAGGGCAGTGTTGCGCCCTTTATCCATCTGAGTGCTTGGGAGCCATTCTGCTTGTGTGCTGTACGAGTGACTGTGACGTTCAGGAACTAGGAACTATGCCGTTACAGTGTAATGTGCCTGCAAGCGAATAATTCATGCGAATCCACCTCCTCCCGCCTTTCTGTCTGCTCCTGCCTCCAGAACGAGCGCCATATAACTTGCAAGGCCTCTGGTCACAGGACCCACCTGAGTGAGTGGTAAGTTGAACATTGAGATCAACTAATGAATCCTGACGATTGACTGATAAACAGTAAGTAGCATCAGTAACGGCCGGTGAAATCTGACAGGCATGTAACCATATATATATATATATATATATATATATATATATATATATATATATATATATATATATATATATATATATATATATATATATATATATATATATATATATGACGTGATGCAAATCTTATATGAGCAAACTCTAGAGGTCTCCCGAAAAATAAAATGGCCCAGTTTATGAGGATGAGAAGATAGCTTCAGGATCACATACTGTATTGTTGCCCTGTTTGAAACTCGGCTCAGAGATAATATTGTGGTAGCATTAGCCTTTTCGTCTGAAGAATAGGTTAGGATAGGTTTAGAATCATTCACTTTATTTGTTTCTCTGCTGATGCCTTCAATGTGTAGATCACTATGTAAAAAAAAAAAAAAAAAAAAAAAAAAAACATATTTTGCCCAGAAATAAAGTAATTGTCTAAAACTAGTAAGTTTAGGTGATTTCTATAATCACTCACTTCAGTTTGTCTTTATGAAGTACACCAGTCTGTTTATGTGGGTGAACAGACTAGTAGCCTGTGTATAAAGTGTATTGTGTTGAAGTGTGGCCATTATGACACCCAGTTCTTTCGCTGTTCTGGTAGTATTTTATTTTTTTTTAATAATCAGAGAACCGTTAAAAATAACAAAAAAAAAAAAAGTCCCTAACAAAAAAACAAAACATAGAAAAAAAATAGTATCGCAGTTTCGTCATTCCTTCAGAACACTGTAGTGCAATAGTTTGTCTAAAAAGTAGGCAAGTAGAAGAATCATGATGTAACAGTGAAAGGGTTGAAGGTTGAGATACTTACCTGTCGGGTATAAGGCCCCGAGCATCACTCCCTTCCTCCAGATACTGCAACAGAAAACAGGAAAGTAATAGATGGTGTTATGTATGCATTAATATATATATATATATATATATATATATATATATATATATATATATATATATATATATATATATATATATATATATATATATATATATATATATATATATATATATATATATATATATATATATATATGTTACGCATAATGTGGACAATTGCCTAATGTGAACATTAGGCAGAAAATTGCCTAATGTGTACATCAAGCAAGTAGGTTGCGTAAAGTTTACAAATTGTTAACATTAGGCAAAAAATGCCTATTGTTCAAATTATGCAGCTCAATTTTGCCCAATGTGAATAAGGAAAACATAATTAATTAATGCAATATTAGTATAAGTAAAATAGGTCAATCGATCTCAGGGTTCAGTTGAGTCCAATCACAAATTTTTGCATGATCTGCCTGGGTGACAGCGCGAGTTGCATTTAATTTCTTTTCTTAGGCAGCTGCACCTTCCTGATGTACATTGAGTAGTACATTGACACTTTGTATAACCTTGCCCACCAGTGGCTCTTGCTGTTGCTGTTCTCATCGATAGGCAGATATCAGGAACCTCTTCAGACTTTATAAGGGTCTGTTTGATCCCACTTAGGTCAGCTGGTGTAAATTTTGTTCTAATAATAACCTAACCTAACCTAACCTAACCTAACCTAACCTAACCTAACCTAACCTAACCTAACCTAACCTAACCTAACCTAACCTAACCTAACTATAACAGACCCAAAGTTTCGAACAACATTCGAACAAAACTGTAGACACTGGTTTGTCATTCAATTCACATTAGGCAAAATACCCTTGCCTAATTTGAAAATCATGCCTAAAGTGGACATTAAGCAAGTAAGTTGCCTATTGTCAACATCGTGCAAACAAATTGCCTAATATGAAGATTAGGCAATTTCACTGCCTAATGTTCACATTAGGCAATTATCCACATTATGCGTGACATATATATATATATATATTAAGGGTGTATATGGGCAGGAGTCTTTCTCTAATACATATCTCATTGAATGTGATAGCTAGTTGAGCATTTATTATTTTCCTTAAGATATTTTCCTTATATCTTATGATTGTCTTATATTCTTTTTTAATTGGCTGTATGACTTCGCCGAAGCTAGTCATTTTCGCTAGATCGCGATTTCAGGTCCTTGACCCTTCAGTAGCGAAGGTCTATCCGTATTGAGGGTGTCGGAGAGAATAGCTCAAGCTGATTGCGGGGGTGTATTTATACCGGTAGGCTTGTCACCCCGCTGTGCGTCCTGGTCTCTGATTGGCTGATGGCTGTCGCGGGCTGTGCTGGGCTGCTATCCAAGCTGGGTCTTCGCGCGCTTGGTAATGCTTGTAGGTCTTCGGATTGTTGATTAAATGTAGGGTTTGTCTCTTTTATATATAGTGCTTCTAAGATGGGGAGACGCCTGGTGTGTGGGCATGTAGTTAGCATCTCCATTTTATCTACTAGCATTCCTCTTGTGATGTTTATGTTATACTTGCCATGTTTAGCTTTAGAAGCGAATTCGTCCCTTATCGAGTGTGGTCCAACGGAACCCATAAGAGGACTTAATTGAGGCTACGAAAATGACAAAATGAAAGAACAATAGCATCAGACACGAAAATAACGTATCTGTGTATTCAAACCGTCCCATGAAACCATGAGCCGAATATATAATCTACCGAACTCATCCTTAAGAGCAGCGAGGAGATGCTCACTCTGTGACGGCTGGATGCAAATGAGGCATCGAACCGCATGCGCTAATCCAGTTCTGGATAGACCTCCAGTCGCGCTCTCAAACGCACCCTTGCGGTTACACTCCCCTCGCTACCACTCCAACATGAATACAGCTCATGCAAACCAAGTAAAAACAATAGCCTGAACAGAGAAATTATAAAAAAAAAAACATAATACATAAATAAATAGATAGATAAATAAATAAATAAAAGATCACATCTCCGCAAAGCAAAAATGCTTCCACAGTACAATACTGAATATACAGGGTCACAGTATACTCCTGTTAACCTGGATTTTTTTTCTTTCTTTTTCATAGATGTATAAACAGGTTACACCTGTGTTTAAATTATCATAATCATTAATGAGAATAACACCAAGTCCTAAGGATAGTTATTTGGAACTAAAAAAGGCACGGAAGAAGTGTAATCACGTGAAAAGAAAAGTTAGACCAATGGGGAAATGTAATATGTGAGACAAAGGATGGGTGAGATAAATGAAATGCATATAATGCACCCTAGGGAGAATGTTGAAGATTCACTATAAAGTTCAGTCAGTGATCTAATATTTCTAGGTCTGTGACTATATCAATAATGATTAGGGTCTAGGGTCGGCTTGTACTAGCTTATCCGGTAGTACATTATATATTCTGATTATTATTACCATATCTAATTAAAACGAACCTTTGAAGAGAAGACAACACTTCGTATGACGTAAATTTTAGTAAAAAAAAAAAAAATGTGAGGAAGATTTTTGGATTTGAACGAGATTCTTGCTGGCGAGGGTCTCCAGCATGCCTAACCACCTTTGCGTCATAGAAAACATGACGTCATGGTCGAGTTAATGACGTTTCACCGAATTATCCTTATGTCTCTCATCCTCGATGGAGACAGGGTTATTTGATTTAAATCAGGCTGACTTTCATAATCGATACTAATTAATTTTTTTTATTTTTTTTATAAAATAAAATAACATTTCTCATAAAAAAAAAAAAAATAAATAAATAACAACCTTGTGAAGTAAGTATGAGGTGATATGTTGAGACACAATTAGGAATGAGGAGAGATGATGGAATTATCATATTAGGCAGAGTAATGCCGCTTAAGTCTTTCCTGACAAATTTGAAAGTCTTGCCTGACAAACTTGCCTCGTAAAGTATACGAGGCAGTAGATAATAGTGATAGTTATGATATCTTATATCTGGACTTTAGTAAAGCATTTGACAAGGTACCCGATCAAAGGCTCCTGAAAAAGGTTAGGGCACACAAGATAAATGGGAAGGTGTTAGGCTGGAGAAGGTCATGGCAACAAGTCAGGGCAACAAAAGTCCAATAAAAAAAATATGCCCACTGAAATGACAGTCCCATTAAAGGGTCAAAGCAGTGGTCAGAAATTGATGGATAAGTGTCTTGAAACCTCCCTCTTGAAGGAATTCAAGTCATAGGAAGGTGGAAATACAGAAGCAGGCAGGGAGTTCCAGAGTTTACCAGAGAAAGGGATGAATGATTGAGAATACTGGTTAACTCTTGCGTTAGAGAGGTGGACAAAATAGGGGTGAGAGAAAGAAAGTCTTGTGCAGCGAGGCCGCGGGAGGAGGGGAGGCTTACAGTTAGCAAGATCAGAAGAGCAGTTAGCATGAAAATAGCGGCAGAAGACAGTTAGATATGCAATATTGCGGCGGTGAGAGAGGGGCTGAAGACAGTCAGTTAGGAAAGAGGAGTTGATGAGACGAAAAGCTTTTGATTCCACCATGTCTAGAAGAGCAGTATGAGTGGAAGCCCCCCAGACATGTGAAGCATACTCCATACATGGACGGATAAGGCCCTTGTACAGAGTTAGCAGCTGGGGGGTGAGAAAAACTGGCGGAGACGTCTCAGAACGCCTAACTTCATTGAAGCTGTTTTATATATATATATATATATATATATATATATATATATATATATATATATATATATATATATATATATATATATATATATATATATATATATATATATATATATATATATATATATATATATATATATATATATATATATATATATATATATATATATATATATATATATATATATATATATATATTGGTGTTTTATATAGTTGGTGTCTAAAGGGAAGTTTTAAATCTGCTCAAGTAAGAGTCGTTTTGAATTTAAAGTAGGGACGAGCATAATTATTCAAATCAGTAGAATGGTTCACGGCTGATAACTGTTCATCTAATTTTTTCTGTGTGATTTAAGGAAGATATAAGTTGTGGACATTACAAGAGAGCAATAAATTCGCGAGGAGATAAAGTTTTGGTAATATATTCATGATAGGACGAAAAGTAATTAATTAATTGTGAACTAAGTGTAGATGTAATTGAGGAATATTGAAAAAAAAAATGTATAACCATTAATGACTGGAACAGTCTTCACTATCTATCTTCACTATATTCGACGGAAGGATATATAAGGTACTTGGTGAATATATAGGGCTTCCCCTGAGGATAGTCACACATTCTAAGAAATAAAAGATCAAGTAATTTTAAATTTAGATTTAAATTACTTGATCTTTTTGATACTTGATCTTGATCTTGACCAGTAAATTTTAATTTTAAGAAATATTCTACAGAAAAATGCTTTTTACTCTGAATGAGGTCTGACCAGCGCCATGTATAACTTTAATATTACTTCGGGCCTTCTACTTTTAACACTCCTAAAAATGAATCCTAGTACCCTATTTGCCCTGTTTTTTTGGCCTCTATGCATTGTTTCCCTAGACGGAGTTCAGAGCTAAGTATAATACCTAAGTCTTTCTCGTACCCCGTACCTACTTACGCTAAGTACTTTGCATTTATTTATATCAAATTGCATTTACCATCTGTCCACCCATTCATTCATCCTATCTAAATCTGCCTGCAAGGCGATGGTATCCGATTCTGACCTAATTAATCTACCTATATTTGTGTCATCCGCAGATTTACTAACATCACTACTAATTCCGCTATCAAAGTCATTGATATATATTAGAAATGACAATGGTCCTAATACTGATCCCTGTGGCACCCCACTAATTACATGATCCCCCTCGGATTTCGAGCCGTTTATTACAACTCTTTGTCACCTGTCGCTAAGCCATGACCTTCTCCAGCCTAACACCTTCCCATCTATCTTGTGTGCCCTAACCTTTTTCAGGAGCCTTTGATCGGGTACCTTGTCAAATGCTTTACTAAAGTCCAGATATAAGATATCATAACTATCACTATTATCTACTGCCTCGTATACTTTACGAGGCAAGTTTGTCAGGCAAGACTTTCAAATTTGTCAGGAAAGACTTAAGCGGCATTACTCTGCCATATATGATAATTCCATCATCTCTCCTCATTCCTAATTGTGTCCCAACATATCACCTCATACTTACTTCACAAGGTTGTTATTTATTTACTTATTTTATTTTTTTTTTATGAGAAATGTTATTTTATTTTATAAAAAAAAAAAAAAATAATTAGTATCGATTATGAAAGTCAGCCTGATTTAAATCAAATAACCCTGTCTCCATCGAGGATGAGAGACATATAAGGATAATTCGGTGAAACGTCATTAACTCGACCATGACGTCATGTTTTCTATGACGCAAAGGTGGTTAGGCAAGCTGGAGACCCTCGCCAGCAAGAATCTCGTTCAAATCCAAAAATCTTCCTCACATTTTTATTTTTTTTACTAAAATTTACGTCATACGAAGTGTTGTCTTCTCTTCAAAGGTTCCTTTTAATTAGATATGGTAATAATAATCAGAATATATAATGTACTACCGGATAAGCTAGTACAAGCCGACCCTAGACCCTAATCATTATTGATATAGTCACAGACCTAGAAATATTAGATCACTGACTGAACATTCTCCCTAGGGTGCATTATATGCATTTCATTTATCTCACCCTTCCTTTGTCTCACATATTACATTTCCCCATTGGTCTAACTTTTCTTTTCACGTGATTACACTTCTTCCGTGCCTTTTTTAGTTCCAAATAACTATCCTTAGGACTTGGTGTTATTCTCATTAATGATTATGATAGTTTAAACACAGGTGTAACCTGTTTATACATCTATGAAAAAAAAAGAAAAAAAATCCAGGTTAACAGGAGTATACTGTGACCCTGTATATTCAGTATTGTACTGTGGAAGCATTTTTGCTTTGCGGAGATGTGATCTTTTATTTATTTATTTATCTATCTATTTATTTATGTATTATGTTTTTTTTATAATTTCTCTGTTCAGGCTATTGTTTTTACTTGGTTTGCATGAGTTGTATTCATGTTGGAGTGGTAGCGAGGGGAGTGTAACCGCAAGGGTACGTTTGAGAGCGCGACTGGAGGTCTATCCATAACTGGATTAGCGCATGCGTGAACAACATGCCAGATATACGGTTCGATGCCTCATTTGCATCCTGCCGTCACAGAGTGAGCATCTCCTCCCTGCTCTTAAGGATGAGTTCGGTAGATTATATATTCGGCTCATGGTTTCATGGGACGGTTTGAATACACAGATACGTTATTTTCGTGTCTGATGCTATTGTTCTTTCATTTTGTCATTTTCGTAGCCTCAATTAAGTCCTCTTATGGGTTCCGTTGGACCACACTCGATAAGGGACGAATTCGCTTCTAAACGCTAAACATGGCGAAAACGTAGAGGTGATAGCATCAGAGATTGACACTTTTGCACACGACACCGCCCAGTGTCTCCTGTGGTTGTTTTGTCTTGTTGCGGATTTGATGGGGCTATGTAGGCTGTGGTGCTACAGCCTCTAATGCCCCAAAGATGCTGGCAGCAGTTAATTTAAAAGGTTAGATTCTGGTGAGTTGTCCAGTCTTATGGAAGAAGACCGTGGTGTGCTTGAGTGCCAAGCCGGCGGGGTCTCCTGTGACGTATTTGTTTACAGATATGACCACGGATACATGACACTATCCTTATAGTCTCATCTTTGAACTATCTTATTTTTGTTGTTGTCACTAACGCAGCGGAGAGAGAGAGAGAGAGAGAGAGAGAGAGAGAGAGAGAGAGAGAGAGAGAGAGAGAGAGAGAGTATCCTGGTAACACAACATACATGGCTGAACTTCCTTACAAAAATTTAAAAAATACAAAATACAGTATTGTGCAACAAAAAACAGCTGCCATCTGGCAATAACTGGTGCTATATATTGATTTTAACCCATGAAGATGTCATAATTTGATATCCTCATGCACATCCTCATGTGTTATTTGGTAGAAACTGATATCCGCATCCGCTTCCACATCAAGATATGTGCATATGACATCCACATAAATATCTGCACCCACAGATCTCCGAATTCTAACATCCGATACTTTTTTTTTAAATGAATACTTTAATTATATTTTATTTTTTATTTAACTGTTATATTGAATTTCCCATACATTTAAAACTTATTTCTAGTTTATCAGCATATATAGTGGATGTCCTGTGGACCAGTCAAAACGCCACCACAGAGTAGTTGTATCAGGGGAACCGGTCATAAGAAAAAAAAAAAAAAAAAGAGACAAAATAAAATAAATAAATCAATAAAAAAAACTACCATAATAATAATAATAATAATAATAATAATAATAATAATAATAATAATAATAATAATAATAATAATAATAGATCTTACCATAAGGGAAACAATCAGATAGATTAGAGCACCGTGCATAGTGTTGGTGGTGGTTGCAGCTGGGGTAATGGCGGTAGTTACTTATCTATGGATGAAGTAGTGGCGACGAAACCCAGTAGAGTGAGACTGGTGAAGTGTGGTATGTTCATTATAAGTGACGAGCAGCCACACACACACACACACACACACACACAAACACACACACTCTCTCTCTCTCTCTCTCTCTCTCTCTCTCTCTCTCTCTCTCTCTCTCTCTCTCTCTCTCTCTCTCTCTCTCTCTCACACACACACACACACACACACACACATTGCCACGTCACCACACCACCATTATTACACCAATAGCCATCCCTCCCTTATCCTCCACTGCTTCCCTCCTTCCTCATTGACATTAAAAGGATCATATTCATATTCTAATAAGGGAATTAATAGCTTTTGGGAAGAGGTATTGATACAGAAATGACTCCTGCGTGTGTGTGTGTGTGTGTGTGTGTGTGTGTGTGTATATATATATATATATATATATATATATATATATATATATATATATATATATATATATATATATATATATATATATATATATATATATATATATATATATATATATATATATATATATATATATATTTTTTTTTTTTTTTTTTCAAAAATGCGGTTGTGGATAAAAGCATGGAGCTTAAAATATAAATTTTTGCGAATGCGGATGCGTATGCGGTTCGGAATTATTTTCACCTCCATATCCGCCGCTACGAATGCGGATGCGGATTTTTTTTTTTTTCACGTGACAGTCATTTTTGCAGTATATACAGTATTCTCATTATTCCCTCCTATTTACACCCATTCTCTCTCTATTAGTCTCTCACCTCATGTTTACTTTTTACTCAAATCAGTCATACTTACTCTCGTTCTCACGCAAACTTAACCTACTCCAACTCACACACTGGTGACACCCCCAGAAGACTTTCTCTCTCTCTCTCTCTCTCTCTCTCTCTCTCTCTCTCTCTCTCTCTCTCTCTCTCTCTCTCTCTCTCTCTCTCTCTCTCTCTCTCTCTTTCTCTGTCTTCCCATTTGATTTACACTTACACTCATCCTCACAAACTGTCAGTCTCCCTCACTAGTCCTTCCACTGTGGCAGTGGTGATATGTGATAATTTGCTGCTAGGTGCCAGAATATTATTAAGATTACTGAATATTTGTGTCAGAGGATTATTAAAAATACTGAATATTTGAAGGACTATGTAGTTTACTGTGTTAAGGGATTTATACTCAACCGACTGATTGATTGATTCATTCATTCATTTTATGGGGCCGCAACATCGCGGTCATAAGGCGTCGCTACAAACCCTTAAAAGCGACAACGATTGCAGTTCTTAAAATATCGGTATTAAAAACAAAATTATAGGTATGGTAAAAAAGTTAAAAGACCACTATAAAAGTAATAAAAGGAAGAGGGAAGAGCCATAAAAAAAAAATAATAAGTTGTAAAAATGAGAGAGTTGTTATAATAATCTTTTAGTTACTTAATTTGATTTAAAGTAAGGGGGTACTGACCACACTGACCCAGACCACTGTATCTGACGTTGTTCGTTCCGTACTCAAGACATTGATCCCACTGACCCAGATATATGACGTTGTTCGTTACGTGCCCAAGACACTGACCCCACTGACCCAGGCTCCAAGAGCCAGCGTTGTTCGTTATGTATCTTCCTCACTTGCCTCCATGTTCTCCCAGAGCAAATATAAGGTTCTACCCATTATCATATTACTTATGAAATAAATATAAGAACAGTTAAAAAATAAAAGTCCAACCTTCTCTATAAACATAAGAACCTCATGTCCCTGGGAGACCGCCCTCTCTACAAATATCAGCGACATCTGGAAGGTTCCATCCTTATCGTGACAGCGGAAAAGACATCGCTCCTGCAGCTCCACCAGACTGGGGCACTCCACTAGAAAGTGTTGCACTGTAAGGGGAACTAAGCAGTCATCACAGTTTCCTGGGACATAAGGTACCCATGAGTGAGACGTCTGTGACCCGTCCGGAGATAGGCCAGTGCAGTCTCCGAGCGGCGTTCCTGCACATGGACATACGTCCATGGATGGAAAGTTACATTAGTTATCTCATTCATCTTAGTGGTGGCAACCACATCTTCCCACCTACCCTGCCAAGTGGCAAGAACTGCCATCCTTATACCGTAGTATAATTCATGAAAGAAAATGGGGTTGGAAGAAGCAACCCGAGTTGCCGTCTCCTTAGCCAGCCTATTGGCCCTGAACTCCAGCATGTACAGTGACCCAGCAAAATGCGACATGATATCTTCTACGCTGTAAAAGTTATAGCTACTTAAGAATCGATAAAACAAGTGGGTGAAGGGCAGAAGGGCTAAAATGTTGAATGGCGGAAAGAACACTGCGAGAATCGCAAAAAAAAAAAAAAAAGATGGGAAGAGTAAAAATAATTTTTAAAGCTAAAATAATGGCAGACAGTTCTGCTGTAAAAATGGAGACAACACCGGGGAGGCTACCGCCTCGACAGAATGTAGGAAAGATAACTCCAAATCGGATTCTATCTTCTGATTTTTTAACCGTTCGTAAATACAGGGATGAAGTCGGAATGTGTGGAATAGTTTTGCAAGAATAATGCACGAGACTCATAATTCGGTAAAAAGTTCTTATTACGAATAGCAGGGCCGCAGACATAAATATCTGGGAATGGCCAGTAACCAACTCTGGGATACC
Source organism: Scylla paramamosain (assembly GCF_035594125.1). NCBI lineage: Eukaryota > Metazoa > Arthropoda > Malacostraca > Decapoda > Portunidae > Scylla > Scylla paramamosain. Next base: position 3,052,469 of record NC_087170.1, on the reverse strand, counting down.
TACTGGGACTTACAGAAACGGAGGGTACATTTAATGCTGCCATAGGAGATGTAATCCTAACTTCAAAAGGTTTAGGCAAAGTGGGGTGAGACACATATAAACGGGAACGTGAATCGTGAGAGACGGCTACATAACAAACAGTCAGGAAGACGTTGAACACGATACCAGCACCTCAGTATTATAGTGGCGACGCAAGTCCAGCGAGACACCAGCATCTACCAGTAAGCTAGGAATTGGGGATGAGCGAAATCACCAATTGACAAGCGAACACCGTCATGGAGCACTGAGTCCAACACACGAAGCCGAGCCTCAGTAGCAGATAAATAAACCTCACAACCGTACTACAACTTGAAAGAATAAGAGTTCGGTTGCAAGAGAAGGAGGGTTTGTCCATCAGCGCTCCAAGAAGTATGAGCCGAAACTCTAAGAAGTAAAAACGCCTTCATGCATGCTTCCTTAATATAACGAAGATGGGGTACCCAAGTCAGGCGACTGTCTAATATAAGTCCCAGGAAACGAGTTTGCCCCCACACAAGATTTTTTTTTATCATATAGATACAAGTCTGGATCAGGGTAAGCATCACGAAGGCGGCAAAAATGCATGTCCACAGTTTTCGAAGCCGAGAAACGAAATCTCCGAGTTGTGACCCACTGAGAAAATGGTATTGAGTGCCACCTGCAGCTTCCCCTCAATCAATGGCATCCGCTTTACAGAAAAGGAAATAGACAAGTCATCGACATATAAGCTACCACGAACTCCTTCCGGAAGTAAACCAGTGACACTGTTTATAGCTACAACCAGACGTGTGACACAAAATATTCTTCCTTGCGGCACGCTGTCTTCAAGTGAGCGAACTCCTGATACATCGCCGCCAACCCATTCCCCTAAAAAACGAAGAGATAAAAATTGATGTATAAAAATAGTCAGTTGGCCACGGAGACCAAACTCAAACAGACTAAGTAAAATGTCATGAAGCCAGACTATGTCGTAATCTTTCTCTAAATCAAAATAGACTGTGTAATGGTGATTCTTATTAGCAAATGCCTCACAAATGGAAGATTTCAGAGACTATAAAGCATCAAGCATCATCAGACTTCATTTTCCTAAAACCGTATTGAACAGGTGACAGGTAATTCCCTCTCTCCATGTACCTCATAAGTCTGTAATTTTTCATTTTTCTAGCAACTTACAAATACATGAGATTAAGGGAATTGGACGCTAACTGGTAGCTAACTGATGATCTTTCCAATCTTTGAAATGGAGATAATTACAGCAACATCCCAAGATGGAAAATAACCGGTATTCCAAAGTAAAAAGATAAAAACTCCATCGGACATGTAGCGCAAAAAGGAATATGGAATGTCATCGTGTCCTGGGCACTGGGACAAAGCCATGCTTAGCTCAGACAAAGAAAATGGGACATTGTAAGATTCACCACCAGGAAGGAAAATTGGTGCCAGCAGATTCCAAGCGTCGACGATGATGGGTCGTAGGTGCCGGTAGGTTTTTTCTGGACACACTAGCAAAGTGTTCAGCAAGCAGGTCGGCATCTGTCTTAGGGTCAGTTACCGTCCCACTATTATGGGAAAGAACAGGTGTGGGAGATGCAGAATACTTTTTAAATGTTTTACGGAGTCTGTTGAAGGCCTCGGTGAGAGGTTTGCGAACTGTGATGGAAGAAAGATAACTTTTCCAAGACTCCTGTCGAGCCTTCTTTAAAGTGCGGCGAGCACGCTCACTCGCTCGTCGAAAAGCTTACAAAGAGTTTGCCTAATGGCTTGAGTAAAAGTAATTAGAGTAAAAGAAGTAGGGGAAGATTCTCGTACCTTAGAAAGCTAGATGGTGAGGAGTTTTAAGTTGATTCCAAAGTTTGATGAGAAAAAGGTAATCGAATGGTTCAGGTGATTTGAGAATGCCTCAGAATTTGATTGGCCTCAGGAGAGATGGGTTGGCCTTGTTGCCAATATGTTGAATGGCAAAACTTTGGAAGTTTATGATATGTCAGTTGAAGATCTGTAGGATTATGAAGAGTTTAAGGTTGACAACCTGAGAGCTTATGAGGTGCGACCGGAGGCTTATAGGGTACAATTCCGTGGACCGAAGAAAAGGACTAGGGACTCCTACTTGGAGTCTCCTCGCTATTTGGAGGAGACGTTTGAAAAGTGGATTGCTAGCAAGTAAGCCACCTCCTACCATGAGTTAGAAGAGCTCATAGTAATGGAGCAATTTGTAAACGTGTATGAGAAAGAGTTGTTGCCGCTGCTCAGGGATAATCATGTGTTGGCCCACCGTCATGCATCCCGCCAGGTGGCTGCAGGAGCTATCCCGGCTGGGGAGAAATGGTTCGGAGGCAGTGGGAGTGGTAGTGTTGGCCCCACAGGAAATCCTTGCCACAGCAGTGAGTTTGGGAACAATTCTGTCCCCAGGACTTAGTATAATGCTAGGATTCCTTTTCACCCAGAGAGGTGGGCAACAGGGAATATGGTGCGTAGTAACCCTAAATTTAATAGCCAGCCCACCTCCAAAGCTATGAGGCACTTCCGGTTTAATTCCCTCAAGCTGATCATGCCTTTGCTCCTTAAGCCTCCCCAGAAAAAAAAAAGTAGCTTTTTTTTGTGGGGGGGGGTTATGTAGGAAGGACACCGGACAAGGGCAACAAAAAACCTATAAAAAAAAAAAAAACCTACCCAGATGCCAGTCCCATAAAAGAGTCCAAAGCGGTAGTCAAAATTTGAAGGATAAGTGTTGGAACCTATCTCTTGAAGGAGTTCAAGTCATAGGAAGATGGAAATACAGAAGCAGGCAGGGAGTTACAGAGTTTACCAGAGAAAGGGAAGAATGATTGAGAATACTGGTTAACTCTTGCATTAAAGCGGTGGACAGAATAAGGGTGAGAGAAATAAGAAAGTCTTGTGCAGCGAGGCCGCGGAAGGAGGGGAGACATGCAGTTAGCAAGATCAGAAGTGTCTTAACACCCCCCTCAACTTTTTCTTTATTAACTTCTGCAATATTCGCGGTCTAAGATCTAATTTTCAATCGGTAGAACACCACCTCTCCTCTTCTAAACCTCATCTTCTTTTCCTCACTGAAACTCAGGTGTCTGAGGCAACTGACAGTAGCCCCTTTTCTGTTCCCTCCTACTTTCTCTATCCTCATTTTCGATCCAAAGCTAGATGCTGCATTTATGTGCTCAATGACTTAACCAGCTCTCGTGCCCACGCTCTTGAATCTTCCGAGTTTACCACCATCAGGCTACGACTACAGTGTCACTCTGAAACTAAATTTATCTGTGCTGTATACCTCTCACCTAACTCCTCTGATTATAAGAAATTCTTTGACTACTTAACTTCCAAAGTGGAGCACATTCTGACCCTCTTCCCTTTTGCAGAGATCTCCATTCTTGGAGACTTCAATGTTCACCACCAGCTTTGGCTTTCCTCTCCCTTCACTGACCATCCTGGTGAACCAGCCTACAACTTTGCTATATTCCACGACCTAAAGCAATTGGTGCAACACCCTACTCGTATTCCTGACCGTCTTGGAGATACGCCCAACACCCTTGACCTTTTCCTGACCTCTAATCCTTCTGCTTATGCTGTCATCCTTTCTTCTCCGCTGGGCTCCTCCGATCACAATCTCATATGTGTATCTTGTCCTATCGCTCCGATCCCTCCTCAGGATCCCCCTAAGCGAAGGTGCTTCTGGCGTTTTGCCTCTGCTAGTTGGGGGCACCTGAGGAGGTATTTTGCTGATTTTCCTTGGAATGACTACTGCTTCCGTGTCAGAGACCCGTCTTTGTGTGCTAAGCACATAACAGAGGTGATAGTGTCTGGTATGGAAGCGTACATTCCTCACTCTTTTTCTCGTCCTAAACCTTCTAAACCTTGGTTTAACACACCTTGTTCTCGTGCTATACATGATAGAGAGGTGGCCCACAAAAGGTACTTAAGCCTTCCATCACCAGAATCTCATTCACTTTACATTTCTGCCCGGAACCATGCCAAGTCTGTTCTCCAACTAGCCGCCAAAAACTAGCCATGTCAGAGACCTGTTTTTGTGTGCTGTGCACATAAGAGGTGATAGTGTCTGGCATGGAGGCGTACATTCCTAACTCTTTTTCTTGTCCTAAACCTTATAAACCTTGGTTTAACACAGCTTGTTCTCGTGCTATACACGATAGAGAGGTGGCCCACAAAAGGTACTTAAGACTTCCATCACCAGAATCTCATGCACTTTACATTTCTGCCCGGAACTATACCAAGTCTGTTCTCCAACTAGCTGACAAAAACTCCTTCATTAACAGAAAGTGTCAAAACCTTTCAAGATCTAACTCCCCTCGTGAATTCTGGCATCTAGACAAAAATATCTCCTATAACTTTGCTTCTTCTTCTTTCCCTCCTCTGTTTCAATCAGATGGCACCACTGCTGTCACATCTATTTCTAAAGCTGAACTCTTCGCTCAAACCTTTGCTAAAAAACTCTACCTTGAACGATTCTGGGCTTGTTCCTCCCTCTCCTCCACCCTCTGACTACTTCATGCCACATATTAAAATTTTTCGCAATGATGTTTTCCATGCCCTCGCTAGCCTAAACCCTCGGAAGGCTTATGGACCTGATGGGATCCCTCCTATTGTTCTCCGAAACTGTGCCTCCGTGCTTGCACCTTGCCTAGTTAAACTCTTTCAGCTCTGTCTGTCAACATCTACCTTTCCTTCTTGCTGGAAGTTTGCCTACATTCAACCTGTTCCTAAAAAGGGTGACCGTTCTAATCCCTCAAGCTACCGTCCTATTGCTTTAATTTCCTGCCTATCTAAAGTTTTTTAAATTTTTCCTCAACAGGAAGATTCTTAAATATCTATCACTTCACAACCTTCTATCTGATCGCCAGTATGGGTTCCGTCAAGGCCGCTCTACTGGTGATCTTCTGGCTTTCCTTACTGAATCTTGGTCATCCTCTTTTAGAAATTTTGGTGAAACTTTTGCTGTTGCCTTGGATATATCAAAAGCTTTTGATATAATCTGGCACAAAGCTTTGTTTTCCAAAGTACCCTCCTACGGCTTCTCTCCTTCTCTCTGTAACTTCATCTCAAGTTTCCTTTCTGACAGTTCTATTGCTGCTGTGGTAGACGGTCACTGTTCTTCTCCTAAACCTATTAACAGTGGTGTTCCTCAGGGTTTTGTCCTGTCACCCACTCTCTTATTATTCATTAATGATCCTATCCACTCCTACGCTGATGATACCACCCTGCACTTTTCCACGTCTTTTCATAGACGTCAAAACCCTTCAGGAGGTAAACATTTCACGCAGAGAAGCCTCAGAACGGTTGACTTCAGATCTTTCTAAAATTTCTGATTGGGGCAGAGCAAACATGGTATTGTTCAATGCCTCAAAAATTCAATTCCTCCATCTATCAACTCGACACCACTTTCCAGACAACTATCCCCTGTTCTTCAATGACACTCAACTGTCCCCCTCTTTTACATTGAACATCCTCGGTCTGTCCTTTACTTATAATCTGAACTGGAAACTTCACATCTCATCTCTAGGTAAAACAGCTTCTATGAAGTTAGGTGTTCTGAGACGTCTCCGCCAGTTTTTCTCACCCCTCCAGCTGCTAACTCTGTACAAGGGCCTTATCCGTCCATGTATGGAGTATGCTTCACATGTCTGTGGGGGGGTTCCACTTATACTGCTCTTTTAGACAGGGTGGAATCAAAAGCTTTTCGTCTCATCAATTTCTCTCCTCTAAGTGATTGTCTTCACCGTCTCTCTCACCGCCGCACTCACCTCACTCACCGCCGTGGTGCGTGACCCGGCCGCCCAACAATCTCTGCGCCTGAATATTACAGGAAGGAAGGTAACCTCCGGGAAGTGTTGTGTTGGGGCTTCATTGACGTCGACAAGTTTGCCACAACTGAGGTGAGGCTGACTTGTCCTCTGGTGACCACGGAGGCGCGAGTGGCAGTGGCGGAGGACCCGCCAGTGTCCGGGGTTGACTTCCTTTCGGGAAATAAGCTGGCAGGAGGGAGAGCTTCGGTACAGCCCCCATCCGGGGACCCTGTCCCAGATATGGAGGCTGCTGAGGTACCGAACTCTGTTAATGTGACCACCCGCTTCATGGCGAGGCGGGTGAAGTCCTCTGCAACTATCAGGCAGGGCCTCGAAAGAGGAGTGCATTTGATGTGCGTCCCGAGGCCTGCCCAGAGGCTTGCCCTACTATTAGCAAGGATTTGGACGAGTTAGAGTCGTGCTCGTCTTTAAGTCATGGTGCTGTAGCTGACTGTGACAAAGCAGAGCTACCACAGGAAACACTGGACTTTGGTGAGAGTGGTGCGGAGGGTGAAGCTAGAATGTTGGGTCTGTATTGTTTGTTTGATGGCTTTTCTTACCCTGTGGAGCCTCTCGGAGGTGGCACTCGGGCGGAGTTGTCACCTAGAGTTGAAGGTGTGAGCGATGGTACTCAGTCTGGGCCCCAGTTGGTTGTGTCTGGTATGTTAGGGGTCACTGCCGAGGGCGAGGAGACTTCTGACCCTTCTGGAAAGGTGGGAGTTTCCTCCCCTGCAAAGTGTGCCGGAGGCAGGGAGTAGGTTGCTCCCCTGCTGGGTCCAGACATGGTGGGTGTTTGCTCACGTAGTAGTAGCCACCCGTACTGGCAGCTGCTCCTACAGCTGTCAGTGTACCCGAGGAGGGTTCTGTCCCTCGTGTATGTGTTGCCTCACTGCTTGCCAAGGCAGGAGTGGATAGCAAATAAGTTGAGGGTCGGCCGGAGTTACCAGTAAGTGATGGCACTATTGTGAATAGCCGGCGGAGAGAGGAGGGCAGAGATTTGTTGCTCCATTTTGATGTGCCATCCACAATTAAGGAGGCACGGATGCTAGAATTATGTAACGGCATGGGGATTGGTTGTTTTAGAGTCGATTTGACTCGAGAGCATTTGGCGCGGTTTTAGTGTTCGGGAGTGGCCACATTTGTTGGGTGTAACCGCGTGGGTAACCGCGTGAACCTAATGACCTCTTGTCTGGAGCCTCTTTCCACCGAGTTATGTCAAGTGTTGTTTCCCTTAACATGGGGATTATGAGTGATATTGATAGCTTGATCCCTCCTTCCAGAATGAGATATGATGAAGTTGGCGCGAGCGTTAAAATGAAGCATCAGGAGGCAGCGCTGAGTAAGGCTGCCGGTGATACTTTGTTGCTCGCCACTCAAGAAGCACCCACAGTGTTGCTGGAGGCTTCGTTTGGCTGAGTAGCTGTTGTTGATTATCAGATGCTGGGTCCGAGCACTGAAGTATGTGTTGATGGATGTCGGCTTTCACTAAGCGACAAGGTATCCGGGGTGTTGAGAAAGGAGTGCACAGGGGAGCAGCTGCTGGACCAGTAAAGCTGGACCAGACGCACGTTGCCCAGGCTCATGTTGGCCCCGGGGTTTGTAGTTTTGTGACAGACGTGTGTTTATTTGGCTCCGTGTGCGGGAATGTGTGGGCTGCGTCCTGGAAAGAAGCAGCCGTCAGCTTGCTTTGGCGATACCTGTGGCATCAAGGGGTCGGCATGAGGAATGATGTATGATAGTATCGCTGTACCTGACAGTGAGTCGCAGACTTGGTCGTATCGCACCCGGAAAAGTACTATTTTGTTTTGTTAAGAGCGGTAAGATGACCCTTCTTAGTTTTGCGAGTTGGTCAATTTTCTTTTTATCAGTTTTATGGGTGTGGCACGGGTGTGGCAAGTGGGAGTAAAGCTGTGGGCTGTAAAGGCCGGAGAGGAGATTTCAGGGGGCCAACGAGTTAAAGTTGCTTGGCGGCTCGAAGAAGAGTTTTATTGGGCTGGAAAGAGTAATGCTTGATAATGCCGTGATAATGCACCAGAACACCACGGTCCCTGGTAAGCTCACTGAGTGTTGCAGGGGTGTAGGGATGCTGTTGTATAGTAACTCTGATGCTTGTACGGTGTGAAGAAGACACAAAAAACAGTGTACACTGTGCAGTAGAGAGAGCGAGAGACGTGAGAGTGGATGGTGGAATAGTGAAAGTAGAGAAAAGAGAAGATGACAGAGATGGAGAGGAGAGACAGGAATCATAAGAAACGCTGGTGCAACTGTAGCTAGTAAATGAAAAGAGATTATGTACGACTCCTTGACGAAGTATCCCTGCACACCGATGTAGCTGAGACCATAGTTCCTGGCGGAGAACCAGCTGTTGTTCTCGGAGGAGGAGAAGGAGAAAAAACGGCACTTTGAGGAGTCTTAGCATGTAGGGCCAAGTTGTAGCCATGTTGTTGCTTGTGCACGCCATTGTTTTTAATTTGAAGTAGTTTGCGAGGATAGTTGTGTTGAGTTTGAATTTAGTATGATTCCTAAAATTTTTGTAAGCTTTGTATATCTTCCGAAAATGTTTGTTTATGAGGGGGTGTGATACGCGCAACGATATAAGATGATATAGAAATAAGATTAAAGAAAGAAGGATGAGAGATAGGAACAAATGAAGAGAGAGAGAGAGAGAGAGAGAGAGAGAGAGAGAGAGAGAGAGAGAGAGAGAGAGAGAGAGAGAGAGAGAGAGAGAGAGAGAGAGAGAGGCTGGGAACAAGAATAAGACACGTCTCTAACAAGTAGCCTATTCGCAAGACTTACCCACACACTCGCTCATATTCCCCACGTAATTGTCGTTACTTCCCATTGTTCATTCATGTTAGATAAATTAGTACTATATGTGGCAACTATGCATTGCAACACCGCTTAGCTTCGGGTGCCCGCGCGGGCTACTGAGTGACTTGGTTGTGGCAGTTGCCGTCTAGCTATCACACGAGTAGGATGTACTGTTCCTCAATATACTCAATCAAGGACTGCTGGTGTTTCCCTGAACCTCTCACATGGCGCAGTGAGTAGGATCCGCAGTCCTCAGCATCCTGACAACCTCAGACGGCCTGCACGCCCTGCAGCAGCGAGATGGCAGCCAGACCCAGGTTCAGTACACCACGCAGTGGCCAGTGGCCGTCGCCCAGCCGCCCGCCATACCCAGGCAGCACAAAGCTTCCTGCAAGATATCGTGACCGGCATGGCCAGTCTGGCCAACAATGGGCATCAGCCAGCAAACACAAGAACACCTTTCCCACCGGCTTCAGTCGCACCAGAGAAATGTGAGGGTGAGATGCCGGCTGCGGCTTTTCGTACATGGAGAAGGTCCATGGAGTCCTGGATACTACTCAACGGCTGGCCCGACGGGGTGGCCACGCTGCACATACGCCTCAACTGTGTGCCAGCACTGCAACGCGCTATCGACGCCAGGTATCCAGGTAATGAGTGGGACCAGCTGACACCCAAGGAAGCGTTAGACGCCATCGCAGGAATAGTGCTCCAGGCCGCTAACCAGGCCGTCATCTGGGAGGAGTTTTTCGCTAGCAAGCAGGCGGCTGCAGAACCCATGAAAAGGTTCTTCCAACGCTGTGCCTCCGAGGTCATTGAGTGTGAGTTCAAGTGCCCGAAATGTGATCACGACCTCTCGGAATACATGCTCCTACGCAAGCTCATGGTAGGCTTGTATAACCCAGTGCTTAAGCGAGAAGTGTTTCAAAGCTGTGTTAATATCTCAAGTGTGGAGGAGCTGAGAGGTAAATGTGTGTCGTTTGAAGCGGCTGTGAGAGACGCTGCCGCCCGGGGGCACGCAACAGTCGCAGCGTCCGCGTCAGGTGAGGCAGTGTTCATAGCGAGTGACGAGGAGGAGGAGGTACATGACGAGGTGGCGGTGGCGCGCGCGACCACAAGACCCGCAAAAACCGCCCCCACGCACCCCACTTGCGGCAACTGTGGCAGGAGTCATGTGCCTAAAAGGTCCAAGTGTCCAGCACGCACGGCGACGTGCCTTGGCTGTTCTAAGGTGGGTCACTTCCTTAAGTGTTGTAGGAGTAAACCCGCCGCCACTGTGTTGGGGGGCAGTGGTGTCGGCAGCGGCAGGACTTTCCCGCCATCCCACGTTACGTGTCACAGTGGCCTGTCGCACGGGCGCGCAGACTGTGGAAGTGGAGGCAGTCGCTGATACTGGCGCCATGGTGTGCGTGGCTGGACTCGGACTGCTCAACGCCCTCAAGGTGCCGCGTCAAGAGTTGCGGCCCGTCAGCGGGCTGAGGGACGTCGCTAACAAGCATCTTAAGTGTATGGGGAGCGTGGAATGCACGTTCTCTGTAAATGGTGAGTCAACAGCGCAGCCTGTATACTCGTACTTCGTGTGCTCAGCAAAGACCACTTAGCTCTCTTTTGCTGCGTGCAAGGGCCTCGGTCTCCTTCCGCAGGGCTTCCCTCTCTCGCACCACACCCACGCCCCTGCAGCAATGTCCTGCACCGCCACGCCAACGCAGGAGCCACGACCGCCGTCAGAGGATCTCACCCCTACAAGACCAGGCTCCATACCAATTCCTCCCCTAGAGGAAAATGTGGACAGGCTAGAAGCATGGCTCCTCAGACACTTCTCAGCCTTTACGTTCAACACATCAAGGTCCCCCCTAACTGTAATGTCCGGCCCACCGCACCAAATACACCTGAGACATGACGCGCACCCATACGCTTGCCACGTCCCTGCCTCAGTACCCAAGCACTGGGAGGCAGAGGTTCAAGCACAACTCCTCGAGGACGTGAGGCGAGGCGTCGTGGAGCCAGTGCCCACGGGGGAGGCAACAGAGTGGTGCGCCAGGATGGTGGTGGTGGGTAAGAAAAACGGGCAGCCACGACGCACAGTGGATTTTCAGCGCCTGAATGCTTCGTGCCAGAGGGAGACACACCACACACCCGTCCCCTTTGACATGGTGTCATCGGTACCGCCACACACCTACAAAACCGTCGCCGACGCCTTCTGGGGGTTCCATCAAGTGGAGCTCGATGAAGAGAGCAGAAGGCTGACAACATTCATCACCCCCTGGGGCCGTTACCGCTACCGGAGGACCCCAATGGGACACTGCTCGGCGTCGGACGCATACACAAGGCGGTTCGATGAGGCCATAAGGGACATCCCACAGAAGTTCAAGTGTGTGGACGACACACTCTTATACGCAGCGAGTGTCGAGGAAGCATTCTGGCATGCGTATGACTTCTTGGAGACCTGTTCTCGCGCTGGTATCACACCGAAGCCAGAAAAGTTTGCCTTCTGTAGGAGGGAGGTCGACTTTGTAGGCTTCCGCCTAGACTGGAATAGCTACAAGCCTACGGAAGATCGCCTGTCTGCCATCAAAGCCTTTGCAATGCCGGATAAACCCACGATTAAGGACGTCAGGTCATGGTTTGGACTGGTCAATCAGCTTGCCCCCTTCTTGGCCACCGCACCTCTGATGGAGCCCTTCAGAGAGTTACTGAAGAAACCTGCCGCCAAAACAGTATACTGGGATAGTCAGCTACAAGGTAAATTCAATGAGGCGCAGGAAGTGATTTGCAGGCTCGCTAGAGAGGGACTCGTGTACTACGACAAGTCACGCCCAACGGCAGCAGTTACAGACTGGAGTAGAGACGGTATTGGTTTTGTAGTGTTGCAGCAGCACTGTAGTTGTACATCTACAGAGACCCCATTCTGTTGTAAAGGTGGGTGGAAACAAGCGCTGTGCGGCAGCCGTCACCTCACCGCGGCCGAGGCAGCATACGCAGCGGTAGAGGGCGAGGCGCTCGCGGTGGTGTGGTGCCTCTGCAAGGCCAGACTGTTCCTCCTTGGTTGCCCGAACCTCGTCATCGTGACCGACCACCGGCCGCTGGTTGGCCTCTTCAAGGACAGGGCGTTGGGGGACGTCACCAAACCGCGCCTCTTCCGCCTCAAAGAAAAAACTCTTCAGTTTCACTTCACAATCAAGTATCTGCCTGGCAAGTCGAACTCGGCGGCGGATGCACTCTCCCGCTTTCCGAGCCTAAAAACACGGCCTGATGGGGATGACGGGGAGGACGAAGAGGAAGTGATGGCGGCTGTGTGCGCCGCCACGCTCGCTGCTTTGAGCCGCGGCGACTGCATCACGCTCGATATGAACGATGTGAGAGAAGCAGCTGAAGACGACCCTGTGTACCAGAGGCTGCTAGTAAAGGTACAGGCCAACGACTGGTGCACACACAAGACGCAGGAGGCCCCTCACATGCGTCCATACTTCAAGGTGCGAGACCGTCTAGCAGTAACAGAGGACATAATCACATACTCCTTCGAGCAGGGTAGTGTTCGTTTGGTCGTGCCGGAGCCCCTGCGATACAAGGTAGCTGCACACCTACATGCCGGGCACCAAGGACTAGACTCAATGTTGAGGCGGGCCAGACAGTCTGTGTACTGGCCAGGCATGGAAGGTGACCTACAATCTCACCGGGCAAGTTGTCCTGACTGCGAGCTTCACTCTCCTTCCCTACCCCCGGAGTCAATGGTCCTCACACCTCCCCCAGAATACCCGTTCCAGGCTGTGGTAGCGGTTTTTTTCCAGCTCGATGGTCACACATACATGGCGTATGCTGACCGATTAACTGGCTGGTTAGAGGTGTTCCACTTCCCTAACGACGCCTCATCCAGCAGGGTCATCACCCACTTACGCAGGCTATTCAGGAGATGGGGAGCCCCGGAGACCTTATCCACAGATGGAGGCACAAACTTCACTAGCGATGAAGTTACAGAATTCCTGCGTGATTGGGGCGTAGCAGCAAGAGTATCGTCCGCCCAGTACCCTCAGTCTAACGGCAGGGCCGAGGCAGCAGTGAAGGTGGCGAAACGCGCACTCAGGGGTAACACGGGCGCAGGAGGCAGCTTAGACTGTGACAGGGCGGCACAAGCAATGCTACAGTACCTCAACACACCACTGCGGGGCGTCGATAAATCCCCTGCGCAACTAACTACTGGTTGACAGTTGCGTGATGGTATTCCTGTTGCCTGCCAACATTACAAGGTGGGACAGCATTGGCGACGCACCCTCAGAGACCGCGAAGTATACATGGCCCAGTCACAAGCCCTCCTCCCAGCAGCCCGTGGTGAAACACAGAGGCAGTTACCGACACTTCAGGCAGGCGACGCGGTGCTTGTGCAGGACCCAGCAACGGGGATGTGGAACAGGTCTGGTGCGGTCTTGGAAGCCAGGCCTTACAGGAAGTACGCTATCAGGCTGTCAGGCAGTGGCAGGGTGTCGATACGCAACCGCCGGCACCTCAAAGTCAGCACGACGTCCACGCCGAGCACAGGAGCGGACACCACCACACCACCTCTGGCGAGACCCGCGCGACAGCGCAAGCAACCTTGGATGACAGACTATGTCCAATAATACACACACACACACACACACACACATATACAAGCACATCAGTGATACACTTCTATACGCACAGACCCACACCCTAGCATACACGTCAGTGTAACTTCCACACACACGCACGCACTTACATGACTGTAGTATGTTAATGGAAAACTGTATTTTTTGGATTAGTGAATGTACGAGTTGATTTTATTTTCTTATATCTCCATGCCATGTTTTCGTTTATGTAGTTAGTTTCATGTTACATGCCTGTAACATTCACTTGCGGGGGAGATGTTAGATAAATTAGTACTATATGTGGCAACTATGCATTGCAACACCGCTTAGCTTCGGGTGCCCGCGCGGGCTACCGAGTGACTTGGTTGTGGCAGTTGCCGTCTAGCTATCACACGAGTAGGATGTACTGTTCCTCAATATACTCAATCAAGGACTGCTGGTGTTTCCCTGAACCTCTCACAATTCAATTTGAGTCTCACCCAGCATTTACTAGTAATAGAAGAGTTGATCTTCAGGATAAAGTAAACAATATTCATCCAGGCATCTTAGTTTAGTCACCAAAATTTTCGGAAGAAAAGTGTTTTTATTCATGTAAGCCAGCGTTGAGTGAGGCGATCGCGGCGCGAGATGGGGTATGTCAATGTTCCTCCACTTTCCCCACAGCATGAGTCACTGCTTGAGAGATAGCTCCAAGGTCACGTTCCCACGCTTGCCAGCTACCACACAAGATAGATGTATGGTCAGAATGCAGACGCACGGAAGAGACTGGAAGGGTGTTTTTTTTTTTTTTTTTTAAATTAATTAATTAATTAATTAATTTTTTTTTTTTTTTTTTTATAGTCAGACTGGCCAGTTGCTCTAAGTGGATAATAGAATAAATACCGACCATTCGCTCCGGCCTATATGGGTAGTATAGGAGTCTCCATATCGGCTTGCCTGGGCTATTACAGTGGGCTATTATTGCCGAGTTCTATTAAAGTGAGAGGTGAACTACCTCCTCTTTGTTTTGTGGGCACTTATTTGTATTTGTTTTGTCGTGTTAAATGTTACTGCAATCTGAGGGGGCTCTCCCAACGTCCTTTTTGGTGCAGAGGATTACTTTACACTGCCTGACAGTAATTTATCTTCCTTTTGCGAATTAGGATATTATATTGCCTGGCAAAAAGGACTTTAATAGGTTGTCGGGTGTGGACGGTCCATTATCGTGAGGGGTAATCCCCCGAGGTATTATATCTTACCTTTACATGTGATTGACGTTCATTCTAATTGTCTCTCCCCCTAGAACGTGATTGGCTATTCTTTCTCAGGTGCTGGAGTGATTGGGCAGTTGTTGTATTATATTTCCTTTGCCTGTGGATAGGTAAAAACAGGCTGGTGACCTCATTAGTGTGACGTGGCGTTACGACCTGTCTTGCAAAGGGTGCAGGAGTCAGAAGGGACCCTGTACACCCGTTTTTGGGAAACGCACCGAGTCGACATAAGAGATGGCTCAGGGAAGCTAAATTGTAGTAGCAATATATATATATATATATATATATATATATATATATATATATATATATATATATATATATATATATATATATATATATATATATATATATATAATTTTGTTATGTGAGAAGTGAGTATCGTAAAGAAGAAACATAAAAAGAGGCGAGAGGAAAGATGAGAGCGGAAGCAGATGATTTGATCTGAGTATGTTACTCGTTTTAAGGGAAGTGAGTGCCCCAGCGTCGGGTACCCACAGGTTCTGTGACTCCTGAGGTCGATTGCAATAAAACAGAGCCACCACTAGAGGACACAGGCACACGACTTTCGTAAGCGTGTTGCCGTGGGTGAGGCTAGAATGTTGGGTTTGGATTGTTTGTTTGATGGCATTTCTCACCTTGGAGATGATACACAGGCAGAGTTGTCACGTGGAGTGGAGGTTGTGGCCGCTGGTACTCAGTCTGAGCCCCAGTCTGTTGTGTCTGATATGTTAGGGGTCACTGCCGAGGGCAGAAAAACTCCTGACTCTGCTGAGGAGGTTAGAGTTTCCTCTCCTGCGGAGTGTGCCAGAGATAGGGAGCAGGCTGGTCCCATGCCGGGACTAGACACGGTGGGTGTTTGTTCACGTAATGAGCCACCCGTGCTGGCAGCTGCTGCTACAGCTGTCAGTGTACGTAAGGAAGGTTCTGCCCCTCGTGTATGTGCTCCCCCATTACTTGCCAAGACAGGAACGGATGGAAGTAGAGGGTTGGGGCAGCTGTTGACAGTATTGGGAACAGCCGGTGGAGAGAGGGGAAAGGTTTGGAGCTCTACTTTGTTGAGCCATTCGTAGGTAAGGAGGTACGGGTGTTAGCAGCAAGTAGCGGCCTGGTATTTTGTCGTTTTGGAGACAGGATGACTTGGGGACAGTTGAGGCGGTTTTGGTGGTTGAAAGTGGTCACGCTTGTTGGGCGTAACTGTGTGGGTCAGGCTGGCAAGCCTGATGGCCGCTTGTCTGGGGCTCCTCTCTGCAGTATTATGGCAAGTGTTGTTTCCCCTGGTGTGGGGATTCTGAGTAATGTTGCTAGCTCGATTGCTCTTTTCTGGAAGAGTTGTAATGTTACAGCGCGAGCGTTACCGTACCGCGTCGGGAGGCAGCATTGAGTGAAGCTGCCTGTGGTGATTTGTTGCTTGCCACTCAAAAGGCACTCTTAGTGTTGCTGGAGGCTGCAGGTGGCTGACCTGTTATTAACTGTCAGATAATGGGTCCAAGAAGTGTGGTGGTTGATGAGAAGTAACTGCACATGGGAGCAGTTGCTGGGACCAGCGCGACTGGCCCCGAGGGGTCGTGTTGGAGCCAGTGTTTGTTGTTTTGTGCCGGCCACATGTATTTTTTTTTTTTTTTTGGGGGGGGTCCTTGTGCGGGGATGTGTGCTGTGTCCTGGAAAGGAGGAGCCTTTAGCTCGTTGCGGCGATACCTGTTATCGAGGGGTTGGCAGGAGAAATGACATGTGATAGTATTGCTATACCTGACATTGCAAGGTCGTGTCACACACAGGAGGTAGAATTTTGTTTTTTTAAGAGCGGCCAGATGGCACCTCTCAGTTTTGCCAAGGAAGTGGCATTTTCATTTTGTCAGTTTTATGGGGTGTGACATGGAGGTTCCACAGAGCCATGAGAGGGCTAGTTGGGGTGAAGTTGTGAGCAGTGAAGGACCCTATAGGAGAAAGCTTGCACACCAATGTGGCCGAGGAGATCACAGGTCCTGGCGGAGAACCAGAGACAGGTCTCGGAGAAGAAGGGGGAAAAAGAAACGGCAGTTTCAGCATGAAGGGCCAAGATGGAACCCTGTTCTTGTTATTTGTTTTCCTAGCCTTTGTATGGAAATTTTTATGCACGTCCGTTTTGACTCGGATATAAATTACCGCAATTAGTTGTGTTGAGTTTGAATTTATCTCCCAATTTTCATAAGCTTTTGTATATCTTCAGAAAATTTTTGTTTATGAAGGGATTGTTATCTGGGGCATGAATATCGAAGAGAAGAAAAATTAAGGGAGGCGAGAGGAACGAAAAAGAGAATGAGAGCGGGAGCCGACGACCGGTCCGGGGGTCGTCCCCGCCCAATTGATCAGGCTACTAGATTTATTTTTATTTCCCACCGTTCCCACTTGACCGCCATGTTAGGAGTAATATCATTCGAAAGAAAATAAAGTATAGATCAAGGTAATATAGGAAGATTTCTACTAGCCCGTTTAAGGAGATGAAGGAAGCAAGATTATTGAGATGACTTTGTAGCCCACAGCTTGAAGTGAGTCAGTGGCAAGCACGCGTATGTGTCTGTCACCACTCCGCCCCCTGCCCTGTACGTTTCCTTTTGCTTTGTCATGTGACTTCCTCCCGCCTCCCCCCCACCCCCTTGCTCTGAGAAGTACACGGCTAGAGTTAAGGCCTTTAGTCGTTGTCTGGTTGCTGGGAGGTAAGGACACGTCAGTTGAGGCAAGGCGAGGCTTGGAGATTTACATTTTACATGGCGATTACATTCAAATTATATTGTCTAGTGTAGCAGTAAGCACTTGCTGATTCAGGAGAGAGATAAGCGTTTTTCAGAGGTAGCCTGTGATTGTAATACTTCATACTTCAAAAGATACCACAACGACTCCTTGGCTGTACTAGTCGAGTATTTGGTGCGTCTGTGAGCGGTCAGTAGACCCTCTGTCTTCTGCTTCGGGCCAGCGTGTTTGTGTATGCGTTTTTTGTGTTGTTAAATCCTATTAAGCTAGAACTCTGAGCTTAGAAGGCACCTGAGTAATCTGTGGTACAGTGGCGTCTGTTTCTTCTCCAAGCCTAGCCGGTCCTGGGCGGCCGTGGTTCGTCTTCTGTGAGGACACGGATGGTGTTGCATGGAAGGAGAGAAAATATTACATACATGTGTGTGGTTATTAGTCTTGTACTTTGAGAGGGTGGTATTCAATAAAATGTTATAATCTTTATATATACTTGGTACTTGGCATAGCTTGTCATAGTACTTCCTACAATATGGCGATCGATTATTTCCCACCTGTGAGTTTACATTTGTTGTACTTCCTTGCCTATAGAACGCGAAACAGGATGGCGACATCAGTTCTGTAATTCACTACAGAAGGCTAAAAGAAACATGTGTAGGAAAATTAGGCTCTGCACAGGAAGTAGCAGTGTAAGAAGGTTGACCCAGATAGTGATGGCCAAGAAGAGGAGCAAAACCTGGTGTTGTGATCGTTTGTTTACAAGGTGAAAAAAAAAAAAAGGGACCTTGTAACCCATATTAGGACCTGCACCAAGTCACGTAGGTAAGAATATAGCCCAAATTCAGGAAGCTGTAAAAGGGTCATGAATCTGTGTTCATAACAATATATATATATATATATATATATATATATATATATATATATATATATATATATATATATATATATATATATATATATATATATATATATATATATATATATATATATATATATATATATATATATATATATATATATATATATATATATATATATATATATATATTACTCCCAGTGAGTTCTGAAGCACTAGATCAGGGGATGTTGTGAACTTATAATTAAAACCACCTGCAACCTCACTGAGTGGGTCTGTCATAATCTGCCCTCTAAAGAAAACTCTCTACCTTCACACACACACACACACACACACACACACATATATATATATATATATATATATATATATATATATATATATATATATATATATATATATATATATATATATATATATATATATATATATATATATATATATATATATTTTTTATGTAGAAGGGACACCGACCAAGGGCAACAAAAATAAAAATAAAATAAACAAAAAGCCCACTGAGATGCCGGTCCCCAGATAGGCTCCAGAAGGAAAAAGTAGATACCTGCCGAAACGATAATTACCCCCAGTGATGTCTAAAGCACTGGATCAGGGATGCTGTGAACTTATCATCAAAACCAATTGTAACCTCACTGAAAGTTTCTTTTTGTGTCTCACAATTTAAGGGAACAATCACAGCCTGCCCTCTAAAAACAACTCTCTTCCTTCACAAAAGTACAACAAACCAAAAAGTACACAAAACTACAAGCACCTAATTACACACACATCCTTCACTCAAAATTCAATATGATCATGGCGACTCCTACACCAGCCTCGGGGTCCCCATCTGGGGAGGGGAACACAAATGTCCTCAGGTCGAAATGCTCTTCTGCTATCTACCCTAAGTCTCTTGACACCCCATCAACTTTTTCCTCATTAACTTCTGCAACATTCGCGGTCGTAGATCTAATTATCAACCTGTAGAACACCACCTCTCCTCTGCTAAACCTCATCTTCTTTTCCTCACTGAAACACAGGTGTCTAAGGCAACAGGCTGTAGCCCTTTTTCTGTTCCCTCCTTCTTTCTCTATCCTCATTTTTAATCCAAAACTGGATGCTGCTTTTATGTGTGCAAGACTTAACCTGCTCTCGTGCCCACGTTCTTGAATTTTCCAAGTTTTTCACCATCTGGCTACGACTACAGACTCACTCTCAAACTAAATTTATCTGTGTTGTATACCTCTAACCTACTTCTTCTGATTATAAGAAATTCTTTGTCTTCTTAACTTCCAAAGCGGAGCACCTTCCAACTCTCTTCCTTTTATTGGAGATCTCAGTTCTTGAAAACTTCTATGTTCACAACCAGCTTTGGCTTTCCTCTCCCTTCACTGACCATCCTGGTGAACTACCCTTCAACTTTGCTATCCTCCATGACCTAGGACAATTGGTGCAACACCCTAGTCGTATTTCTGACCGTCTTAGAGATACGCCAAATATTTTTTTTATCTTTTCCTAACCTCTAATTATTCTACTTATGCTGTTACGCTCACTTTTTCATTGGGTTCCTCCGATCACAATCTCATCTGTATCTTGTCCTATCACTCCAATCCTTCCTTTGGATCCCTCTAAGCAGAGATACCTCTGGCATTTTGCTTTTGCTAGTTGGAGGTACCTGAGGAGGTATTTTGCTGATTTTCCTTGAAATGACTACTGCTTCCGTGACAGAGACCCGTTTCTGTATGGTGATAGTGTCTGGCATGGAGGCATGGAGAGGAACATAAGGCACCAGTATGATAAACAGCTTTCTTTTTAGCGTTGTAGTACGTCGGTGTAGGTATCTGAGAAATTATTGGGTGCAGCTTGTTTCCTGGCTTGTGTGTTTTAAACGTAACAATAACAGTAACCCATGCTGTACTCGCCCACGAGCTTGTTAAACTTGAGGCTGTTGCTGCTAGCGTTGCATTTGGCTATTGTTGAGTTTGGTCTTGAGCGCATTTGTGGGATCTTAGGTGATTTGGAAATTTTGCCATGTCGCTCTGAAGGTCGTCCATCTACTTGAGATCTACGGATCTACGGAAGTGTTCATGATGACGTAAGCTGTTGTCTTGTCTGCTCTTCTGATTGTTATATCAAGGTGGATTTAAGTTGCTTTCCTGCTTCAATATATTTCTTCTCGAGTATACTGTTCCTGTGTCTGTCTTTTATTTTGGATGCTTCTGCTATGACTGGCTGCTTGACCGAAAGATCGATGGTAACTTCTTTTTGGGAAAATTTTTCAATGTCGCCGATGAGCGCCTCACATTTTACTCGCTTCTGGAACTTTCTTGGTTTGGAGAGAACGTGACAGATGAGGTCTGTGTTTAGTAGCTCTTCTTGTTCCGGGTTGAGTGTTTTCTGGTTAAATTGATGTAGCCTTTGATTGGTCGTGGGTATCTGATTTGGTCTGCATTTAGGGCAATGAGCTTTTTTATGTTTTCTAGTTGTGATGCAATTTTTATATTTGTCCGAAGAGCACTCACTCTGCAGTACTTGGCAATAAGTGCATGAAGAAATAGAGAGCGGAATACAAGTATTAATAAACAATGGCCTCAGTGAATCTACCAATGCAAGATCATCGATAAATGGCATAACTTCAGCTCCTCTGAAGACTCAAGAAACCCTGATATCACCATATACTATCGTGCCTTCTCCACATCATACATAGATGAATAAATTGTAGCGGGACACAAGTCACCGCTCCTAGCACTCCGTTTTCTGTTATATTATCACCCTTCCGTTTTCACTCTCTCTACTGCACAGACTTTTGTCTTTCATCTCTTCTTTCATCACTTTATACATATCTCTTACTTTACACATTCTGTGCACGCTCTTTGACACATGTGTTACACATCTTCTCAATACATCTTATTACTCCTTTCTTCACACAGACATACACACACACATACACTCTCTTTTTCTATAATTTTGTGTGTGTCGTTTGTTATGTTAAGTAATTGTTATATATATTGTTCATGTTTTTGCTGAATAAACAGAGAATACCCAGGCTAAGTTTCCTTTGCCAAAGCTACACTGTTATGACAATGGAAATTGTTACCCTTCAAGGACTAAACACTGCTATGACCAAGAGTCATAGTTGGGAGCCTACACTTCTCGCTTGAGCAACTTCCGGGCGGCCAAGTAGCACCTCACCTTCGCTACAAAATCATTACACAAATAGTAAAAAGAAATGTCAAACCCACAGGCCCAGTAAAGAAGATATATCACAGGAACAAGAAAACCAGCCACCTTCTACTCAGAAACAGTGCCCTCATAGAGAAAGAGAGAGACAACGCTATAAGTTCACCTTTAAGCAAGGAAACTGAGAAGTCCTCCCTTCATCTTTCATTGGCTTGACGACGACGAAGCTGTCTCAACGGTTCACTGACACCTAACATCCGGAGCCCCAAGAATACACTTACAACAACAGCACAGCATCAAAATCAGAAGAAAAGACATGGAATAAGATATTGAAATTTTAGATTTGTACAAATGCGAGACGCCTTGCAATACTTGAAGGACTGTACATAAAAGAATTAAACTCCAGACTCAATGTACAGAGCTTTACAAGCTCTGCCAAGCATGAGAAAGGACCAAGAACTTCCGCCACAGAGTAATTATTCGCATTGAGGTCTAAAGCATTGGATCAGGGGGTGCTGTGAACTTATCATTAGACCCAGCTGTGACCTCACTGAACGTTTCCCTTTGTGTCTCACAACATAAGGGCAAGTCACAGCCTGTCCTCTAAAGACAACTCTCTTTCACATAAAACTACAAACACCTAATCACACGCACACCATTCACTAAAAATTCAAGACTATTGTGGCGACTCTTACACCAGCCTCAGAGTTCCCAGCTGGGGAGGGGACCACAAATGTCCCCAGGTCGTACTGCTCTTCTAGTTTTTCTTCATTAACTTCTGCAACATTCACAGTCTTAGATCTAATTTTCAATCTGTAGAACACCACCTCTCCTTTAGTAAACCTCATCTTCTTTTTCCTCACTGAAACACAGGTGTCTGAGGCAACTGACAGTAACCTCTTTTCTGTTCCCTCCTACTTTCTCTATCCTAATTTTCAATCCAAAGCTGGATGTTGCATATATGTGGACAACAACTTAATTTGCTCCCATACCCACACTCTTGAGTTTTCCACCATCTGGCTACGACTAAAGAATCACTCTCAAACTAAATCTATCTGTGCTGTATATCTCTCACCTAACACCTCTGACTATTATAAATTCTTTGGGTACTTAACTTCCGAAGTGGAGCGCAATCTGACTCTTTCCTTCCGCGGATATCTCCATTCTTGGAGACTTCAATGTTCACCACCAGCTTTGGCTTTCCTATCCCTTCACTGACTATCCTGGGGAACTAGCGACTAACTTTGCTATCCTCCACGACCTAGAGCAATTGGTGCAAAACTCTACTCGTCTTGGAGATTCGCCCAACATTCTAGACTTTTTCGTAATCTCTAATTATTCTGCTAATGCTGTTACCCTATCTTCTCCGTTGGGCTCCTCTGACCACAATACCATATTTGTATTTTGTCCTATCGCTCCAATCCCTCCTCAAGATCCTCCTAAAACGGCGATGCCTCTGGGATTTTGCCTCTGCTAGTTTAGGAAACATGAGGAGGTATTTTGCTGATTTTCCTTGGAATGACTACTGCTTCCCTGTCTGAGAGCCGTCTCTGTGTGCCGAGTGCATAACAGAGGTGATAGTGTCTGGTATGGAGGCGTACATTCTTCACTCTTTTTCTCGACCTAATACTTTCCTACATTGATTTAACAGACTGTTCTCGTGCTATACATGATAGAGAGATGGCCCACCAAAGGTACTTGAGCCTTTCACCAGAATCTCATATATTTCTGTCCGGAACCACGGCAAATCTGTTCTCCAAGTAACTGAAAACTCCTTCATTAATAGAAAGAGTCAAAATCTTTCAAGATCTAACTCCCATCGTGATTTCTGGCACCTAGTCAAAAACATTTCCTAGTCAAAAACTCCTTCATTAATAGAAAGAGTCAAAATCTTTCAAGATCTAACTCCCATCGTGATTTCTGGCACCTAGTCAAAAACATTTTGCTTCTTCTTTTCCTCCTTTATTTCAACTAGATGGCACCACTGCTATCACATCTATCTCTAAAGTTGAACTCTTCGCTTAGATCTTTGCTAAAAATCTACTTTGGAAGATTCAGGGCTTCTTCCTCCCTCTCCACCCTCTGATTACTTTATGCTACCTATTAAAATTCTTCGCAGTTATGTTTTCCATGCCCTCGCTAGCCTAAACCCTCGGAAGGCTTATAGACCTGATGGGGTCCCCCCTGTTCTTCTCTAAAACTGCGCCTCCCTGTTTGCACCTTGCCTAGTCAAGCTCTTTCAACTCTTTCAACATCTACCTTTCCTTTTTGCTGGTAGTTTGCCTACATTCAGCCTGTTCCTAAAAAAGGTGACCATTCTAATCCCTCAAACTACCGTCTAATTGCTTTAACTTCCTGCCTATCTAAAGGTTTTGAATATTTGCTCAACAGGAAGATTCTTAAACATCTATTACTTCACTACCTTCTATCTGATCGCCAGTATGAGTCCGTCAAAGCCGCTCTACTGGTGATCTTCTGGCTTTCCTTACTAAGTCTTGGTCATCCTCTTTTAGATATGTTGGTGAAACTTTTGCTGTTACCTTGGACATAACAAAAGCTTTTGATAGAGTCTTGCCCAAAGCTTTGATTTCCAATACCCTCCTACGGTTTCGGTCCTTTTCTCTGTAACTTCATCTCAAGTTTCCTTTCTGACCGTTTTATTGTTGCTGTGTTAGACGGTCATTGTTCTACTAAATCTATTAACAGTGGTGTTTCTCAGGGATCTGTCCTGTCACCCACTCTCTTCTTATTTTTGATCAATTATCTTGCAAACCAAACTTTCTGCCCTATCCACTCCTACGCTGATGATACCACCCTGCACAGTTCACACATGGAAACCACAGAACGCCTGACATCTGATCTCTCTAAAATTTTTGAATGGGCAGAGCACTCGACAAAGCTTTCTAGACAACTATCCTCTCTTCCTCAACGACACTCAGCTGCCCCCCTCTTCTACAATGAACATCCTCGGTCCTCGAAAGCTCTTCATCTCATATTCTATGAAGTTAGTCGTTCTGAGACGTCTCCGCCAGTTTCTCTCACCCTTCCAGCTGTTAACTGTACAGGGGCCTTATCTAGGGGGATTCCACTCATACCGCTCTTCTAGACAGGGTGAAATCAAAAGCTTTTTTGTCTCATCAAGTTTCCTCTAACTTTGTCTTCAGCCTCATTCTCATCGCCGCAGTGTTGCATCTCTTGTTATCCTCTACCGCTATTTTCATGTTAATTGCTCTTCTGAGTTTGCTAACTCCATGCCTCCCTTCCTCACTGCACAAGACTTTCTTCTTTCATTCATTTCTATTCTGTCCACCTCTCTAATGCAAGAGTTAACCCGTATTATCAATCACTCGTCTCTTTCTTTGTTAAACTCTGCAACTCCCTTCCTGCTTCTGCATTTCCACTTTCCTACAACATGAATTTCTTCACAAGGGAGGTTTCAAGACTCTTATCCTTGAATTTTTGACTGCCACTTTGGACCCTATCCAGGGACCGGCACCTGAAAGCCAACCAGCCTACCGGAGCCAACTAATCAGCTCCTTCCACTACTGCCACATAACGCCCTCCCTAGTCGCTCTGTACCAATTAATCAGCTCCTTTTACGGCACAGAACGACGCCTCGATTTACGGCATAAATACCAGGCTCCCCAGCGTGTCCAGTCACTCACTGGACACGGCAACTGCAGCGATAACACCTCCGCCTTAACCCTACCGAGCAGTAACACTGACACCGAACCTTCACGGCGTTGAAACTTGACCTGTTTCGATACTGCTTGGTGTTAGCTGCTATATCTATATTACAGGTCGTCACTCGATTCATTCGAGCATTGCCAGTCCAGATTATTCTGTTTAGACTGCACCTCAAGACACTCCCGTTTAGTTGGTGTCTTTTTTTTTTTTTCGAAGCTGAACCCTGACGGTCAATCTCATAGGGTTGTTACATGAAGGGGCCCCATAGCGGGGTGGCTACAGAAATTCCAACAGTGGGCCTTAAGGGAAGTTGCTAGACAAGTTAAGTTCCTTCTGGAACAGCGGCCTCAAGCTAGTACTCTGGCCGCTGTAAGCAGTGTGATACACCACAATGAAAGTCAAAATAACAAAGAGAAAAAAAAAAGTTAAGTTGCTTGAAATCATAAATTTGAAGGATATCCAAGTCACTAAAATATTTCATGTGGCTTACGGATATGCATCATTGGCTTTAAATGAAGATCATGCTGACAGTATTTTTACCAGACCAGTAAGAGAAGAACTTGTTAAAAATGGGTATCAAGCCATCATGGCATCCAAGTTGCTGGTCAAAAAAAGTTTTATCGTCACAATAGTTGATGTAATTTATGAACGTACCGAATATGAAATCACCGACAAACTCCTCCTGGAAACTCATGGGCTGGAGATGAATTGGACTCGGTGTTTAAGTTCACAGACTCGCCAATAATCAAGATAACATTTACACAAATAGCAAGGGAAAAAAAAATGCACTGAAAAGTGGCTACTTCCCTTTAATTTGAGTATCCCACTATCTGAAATACGTCAAGAAAGATTCACACCGATTAAATGCGACATGAAATGCTATACGTTAGAGGAACATATCTCTAGAGAATGTCCCAAAGAAAAAGACTTCAAGATATGTTTGAGTGCAGCAAAATTGGACATCCATGATATCAATGTTAAGAAACTATCAAAAAATGTGCAGATTGCGGCGAAGCCCATAGCACTCTAGCCATAAAGTGCACTTTAAGGAAAACACATCTTAAAAGAGGAGAAAGCAAGAATTAGAAAGAAAGAAGAATAACTCCACAGAAGTAACAAGAGGCATTGGGATAACCTCACAACAAGCAGCACCTCAACCAACGTTTACAGGAGTGGACACACTCAAGATTAATGTTTGCATTAAACATGCACATTACAGAAACATAGGAAATCCTGATAATTATGCAGACAAACTGAACAGAATTCTTACACTAAATAATCTACCTAACGGTACGTTCATAAATCACATCAACTCTTGTGACGATAACATTTTTTTTGTCTTCCAGTGTTCAAAGAATCAACTCAACACCTTCTACGGCTACAAGTGCAACAGCCAGAAAAATCTCAAATTGTAGTTAACTAAAAAAAAATAATAATAATAAAATAAAAAAAATAAATAAATGAGAAGGAAAAGCACTATATTTTATTGAGAAAGAAATTGCCTCAATGGAGCAGGGATTATTACCATTAACCTCTACAGATATTAGTCTACAATTCTTCACATCAAGTAATGGAGGCTGGCTAAAGGACAAAGTCACTACAGAAGACCTACTCAATGGCATTAACAACAATAAATGCAAGTGGAGCAACAAGAACACAAACTACAATGAAGATCAAATTGTTCAACTAATCAAGAAAGGCAAAATAGATCTAACCGACTGTTGAAATAATATAGGTAAAGACACGTTCAGGAAAATAAGATCAGGGCTGTTACAAGAAAGATTTCCATTAGAACAACGGGACCTGTGAATCAGAAGAAACTCCAAATGACCACCTCACTTGCGATTCTACAACATAAAGTCTTAAACTGGAGAGCTAATAAAGAGTTCCTGCTACTATACTACAGTCAAATAAGTCCTGGTATTTTATTACTAAACAGTCACGGACTTAAAACAAACGAGTCACTTGAGATACCTGGATACAGAGTGTATAAGATCAACAGCACAGAAAGCACTGCAATGGCTCAACCATTGCAATCAGATATGAGATATCTCATAAACTATTTGACGATTTTACTACTAATATTTTAGCAGTAAAAATCGAAACTTTACTCGGACCTGCAATAGTAGCCACAACTTATTTTTCTCCTAGAAGGCCATACCTACTTTTTTCTTTTATGGACTTTTAAATAACAACATTCCAACATACATTCTTGGTGATCTCAGCGCAATGCATAGATATTTCGGAAACGTCAACAACAACACAGCCAGGAACAGCTTACTGCAACTCATCAAGCAAAGGATGGTTATGCATCTGGGACCACATTTCCCTACATTTTTGAGACAAGACTGCCACTAACCAGATAAAGTCATAGCTAACAAACATCACTATTTCAATAATTTATGTGAACCATGTAGCATCCCAATAATTTTCAAAATATCAACAGTACCGTTCCTCAAACAGCAGTCACCATCATATCAGTTTCATAAAGCAGACTGGAACCAGTTTCAAGATATACTGGATACCAAAATTAACCGCAACAGACAAGAAATAGAAGAGGCGTTAGACAAGTGGACGTCTATTGTCAAGGCTACGGATAAGACTATACCAAAAACAACTTATAGAAGAAATTTTCAGCTATCATCCACACCTGAGATAAAAAAGAAAAAGATTATATTATCCTTACGAACAACACCATGGTTCAGGGGTGGAGTATAGGAAATTATAACAAATACAGCATGCTAAGACGGACTTTAAAAGAAAAAAAAGAATGTACACAAAAAGTCCACAACCAAAATTGTGAGAATAAAATCAACACAATAATAAATACAAGTACTGATAGTAAAACTTTTTTGGAACAAAATAAAGGTGTTTAAAGGAAAAGAAAAAAAAAAAACATCATACATTCGAATTACATGAAATACGGTGATGGTAAAAAAAATATTATCTAAATAAAAAAAAAGATGTGCTTTAATGGAGAAAACCTAGAAAGATATATTCAGAATTACTGATTTTTTATGTTCCACACACAAAACATATTAACTCTTACATAGATGTAATGAAACAGAGTCAATCCGCATAACGTAGCAATGCTTCAAATACTAAACTATGAAGATTTTTACACCAGAAAAAAAATAAATAAAAATACACCAGAAAAAAAAAAAAAGAAGTTGACGATTTTAAAAGATATGTAAGATCAAAGAAGGAAGCACAAGAAACTTATGAATCAGTAAAACAGTACCAGAAAGATGGACAGATAAGACACTACTACAACTAGTGAGTATCTACGCTTCCTACTTTGCAGGATATTTTCCAACAAGTTGTAAGAAGGCAATCATAAAATTCATCCCTAAATCAAGTAAGTATCCTATCGACCCTATAAATTACGGGCCAATATCAGTGCTAGAGGTTCCTGGGAAATTATATGAAAGAATTATCGTAAATAAATTCAACACATTTTTATTAGAACATAACATAATGGAAAACAGACAACACGGCTTCAGAGAAAATCGAGGAACAACAACAGCTATTTTAATGTATATATGAAACTATCGCCAACGCTTTAGCGGATTAAAAAGTTTACCTACTACAACGGAACATAGCCAAAGCATTCGATAAAGTATGGCATAATGGCCTCAAATATAAGGTAATCCAACTGAAACTACCTGACCTCCTTAGATAAAAAAAAAAAAAAAACTTATGTAACTTCCTAGATAATAGGATGGCTATGATAGGGAATGACTGTAGCGACATTATACACTTCCAAAGCTGTGTTCCACAAGGAATTGTGTTATCTCCGACCTTGTACAGCCTGTACACGAACGATATGCCATCTGCAGGACACGTTTGCATTGATGTATTTTATGCTGACGACGTCACGCTAATAATCACCTCACTTAATAAATCGAAGAACATGAAAATAAAAGATGAAAGGGAAATAAACAGGATCAATCGCTTTGAAAAATTATGGAAAATAAAGACCCGCAAAGAAAAGTTTAAGATCATCCCTATTGCACAACGAAGACCCCAAATACCGACAGTCAACGACAAATCAGTCAATATTATCAAGCCTGTAAAAGAAAAAAGAGAATTGCAGTTAATAGTCAAAAGTTAATAGTAATTACTATTAAGTTAAAACAATAGCAATTCACGATCTTAATTAAATTTATAAGTTGTCATAATCTAATATTAACTCACTTATTAATACTTACCTTATTTACCTGGACGGCGTTCTTATCCGAATGGTGTATTACTGAACATTAAAAAAAAATTACAAACCAGAAAAAAGGAAAATGATGTTATTAAAATAAAAAGCAAAGCATACATAGTTAATATTATTGTTATTATTGGCATTATTAGTATTTTTATCATTACACCCTCACGTTGGTTTTCGCGGTTGCATTGTTTTAAGCACATTGAAAAAAGAAAAAAAAAAACACTTATAGTCTTGTTAGAGACATGGATTAATTTAGGTGGGTTTTGCAGCTGCACTGACATCGACAGTATGGATTGTAGGATTAGCTGTGGCTCTGTTGGAAAGCACAAGTTATTGAGTTCACCCCATTGCTTCACCCCATTAAAAAAAATAAATAAATAAATAAAAAGAAAAAAATAATAATAATTAATTAAAATAAATAAAAATAAATAAATATATAAGTGAATAAATCAATGAAAGAAAAAAGTCCACTCATTCCACAGCTACTGAGGAAGGATTAAGGAACCCGAAATCATGATATAGCAAGCATGACTAGCTACGGCGGTCATCAGCCAAATTTCAAAAGAGAATATGACTCTTATATGATAGAGAAAATATTTTAAAGAAAATAATAATTGCTGACCTAGCGATCATATTTAATGAAACATGTGTAAGAGATAATCTGCCCGTATATATGCTCATTATGTATATATATATATATATATATATATATATATATATATATATATATATATATATATATATATATATATATATATATATATATATATATATATATATATATATATATATATATATATATATATATATATATATATATATATATATATTTTAGGACGAGATACAACCCCTTTCACAGCTGTTGCTAGGTCGGTTCAGCTTTTACCCAGGTTACTTTCTCAGTATATTAGTGCAGGAAACAAACGAGATGAATGCAGGCACTTGTTGGTCGCCAACAGCTATCAAGTTTCATTAGGTCGTCATCCTGTTTCACTAACTAACAGGGAAGGGAGTATAAAGAAATAAATAACCACGTGCTAGGAAGTACAGTCAGTATAGACAACACACATAATGTGGGTATAATACCATATTAGGCTATCACCCACAAACGGGTCACCAATGTACAACAAAAATTTTATAAACAATCTTGCCAGATGACAGCCTATTTGCAGTTTCCCAGAAGAAAGACCCACACACTAAGTACTGGTGGTAGAGCCCGAGGAAACAGGTACAGCACACAGCTGTAATGTAGCAGAATATCATAAAGTCCTCTAGTACCAGAAATTCATAGCTGCTACCTCTGGGCACTAGTATCATTTGACAACACATGAAACTCAGCACACAACACACAAAACGCCCAGACACACACAACCCATAAAGCTTGTCGCCCACCAGATCGGATCGGAAACGCCGCGGAAGCTTACGAAGCCTCGGGACGGACACGACACGACGTTCAGTACGCCCACCAGCTCAGACGACATCGGATCGGAAACGACGCGGGTGCTATGTTTATCTCTCAGTCTTGAGAGTACCTCAACATAGAAAGGTGCCGCAGCTCTGGCGTGATTCCCTGCTAAATACTAAAATGAGTGATAATAGTAGTGGCGAAGAAGTTCTCGTTTTAACTCTTGCCTTAGCAGCTGCAGAGGAAGAAGAACAAGAAGAAAAACAGTGGATACATCCTATATGTGCATCTAGAGAACAAGAAGGAGAATATTTCACATTGTTTCCTCATTTGAAAAGAGATGATAAAAAGTGTTTTTCAATATTTCCGCATGAGTTACGACAAATTTATTGAACTGATATCAATTGTGGAACCAGTTATATACAAGCAAAATACTAATTATCGTAAATGTATATCTGCAGAAGAACGACTGGCTGTGACTCTCAGGTAAAATATAATTTGATATTCGCAATATACAGGGTGTCCCACAAAAAAAGAGGCCCAAACTTTGATAGACAAAAGCTGTATTAAAAAAAAATTATATTTACAGAACCGAATTACATGCAATAGATTGAAAGTTATATCAATTCAAAGTTCGGGCCTCTTTTTTTGTGGGACAACCTGTATGTGTTTTAAGTCATGCATATTTTTACTTGTGTACATATAAATTTATGTAAAACTAATCAACTTCAGTTAAATTGTTGAAGGGAACAAAAACATCTTTCAAAACAAAATTTCCTTGCTCATTATAGAAATACAGAGGTTACTAATGTGCATATTTTTACTTGTGTACATATAACTTTATGTAAAACTAATCAACTTAAGTTAAATTGTTGAAGGGAACAAAAACATCTTTCAAAAAAAATTTCCTTGCTCATTATAGAAATACTGAGGTTACTAATGTGCATATTTTTACTTGTGTACATATAAATTTATGTATAACTAATCAACTTCAGTTAAATTACTGAAGGGAACAAAAACATCTTTCAAAACAAAATTTCCTTGCTCATTATAGAAATACTGAGGTTACTAACGTTCTACAATTGTAAGAGATCAGTCATGTTTGGTTCATTCGGCATAGGAGTAAAACATGGCGGATTTGAAGGATTGTCTGAGGAAGGCATAGAAGTGGAAGGACAGCAATGGGAAGGCATAGAAGTTGGAATATAGTATGGGGAAGGCGTAGAGCGTTCTGAAGTGGAAGGATAGCAATGGGAAGGCATAGAGCCTGCTGTAAAATTTTTCGATTCATATTATGAAACTAAAGCTGAAATGCGAGATTTAATTTCAATTTGTAGAAAGGATGAAAAGGTTCTGACGGTGTCTTCTACTCCTTTAAAGTAAAAAGTTAAATGATCCTGTTTTGATTTCTTATTTTCAAAGTATGTTTTCAAAATTTCATCAGCAGAGGACCCTGTTTCATGGCTGGTCTTTGTTTCCTTTGCCAATGGGGTTCTAATTCGAGTTGCTATGTTTCCCGTCGAGGGCGTTGCGAGTTCCTGACAAAAAAGCTGATCTTTTTCATGAACTGAAGAGCTTTCTAATTCCATTGTACTTTCATTTAATGAAGACTCTTTTTCAGCATAAGAAGTCCCATCACCACTCGTGCCTTCGCCTGTGTTTTCCTCTTCCATAGTATTCTTTGTCACAGCAGACACATTGCTTATTTGAGGCCTTTTATTGTTGAAATGTGCCTTTAAGAACGACATCTGATTTTCATACTTCCAAGGAGATATGTGTTCTGCTTCTTGTCCGCTCACAGTCTTCTTCCTATTTAAAGCCTTTCTGTTGCAATCTCGTAGAGAAGTTCATTTCTTCTTAACATCTTTAACTCAAGGAGGAACATAGTAAAACTTTATTATGTATTCTACATTTATCAAAACTCTATATAATAAAATGCAAGTGAATTAGATTTATTTTTAAATATATTTTTATTTTATGTGTAATTTCTGCTACCTAGCAATGGTGCTCTACAATCAATGGAAATGCTTTCATATAAACGTTTTACTATTATCATACAGAGACATTCAGGTGTAATGAAAAATTTTTTTTTTTGTTTCAGATTTCTGGGTCATGCTGGCACTTACAGAACAGTACCATTCAGCTACAGAATGGGAGAGACAACTGTACGAAGAATTGTTCACACCACTTGCAAAGCGATTTGGGACACATTAAGTCCAATTGTAATGGCGCCACCTAACGTGAAAAGTTTGGAAAAAATATCAGATGGTTTTGCTCATTGATGTTGATATCCTAACGTGATAGGGGCTATAGATGGGAAACATGTAGTGGTTACAAAACCCAATAACAGCGGCTCACTTTACTTTAATTATAAGAAAGAGTTTAGCATTGTGTTGTTGGCATTAGTAGATGCAGAGTGTGATTTCATTACTGTTGATTTTGGAGTCTATGGAAAAAACAGTGATGGCGCTATATTCAGAGATTCTAATTTAGGTAAACGTCTTTTATCTAATCACTTGAACATACCACCCCCAAAAGCCCTACCAAGTACAAACATTGTATTGCCGCACGTGATCGTCGGCGATGAGGCTTTTCCTCTTCATAAGCATATCATGCTACCATTCCCAGGAGCGCAACTTGCAAATAGTGCAACAAATAAAATATACAACTATAGACACTCCAGAGCTAGACGTGTCTCTGAAAATGCCTTTGGCAGACTGGCGAAGAAGTTTAGAATCTTTAGTCAAAAACTGCAAATGACACCGGAGCACGTTGATATTGTTGTTTTAGCAAGTACGTGTTAGCATAATTTCCTAAACGATGATAAAAATTTGTGGCAGCCAGGTGAATTTGATAACGAAGAAATACCTAGGGGGTTGAGAGATCTTTGTGGAGTGGGTGGCAATCCTGTGCGTGAAGCTTTCGAGATCAGGGATAGACTTAAGAACTATTTTATTTCACCGGAAGGCCAAGTACCCTGGCAGGAGGAAATGGTTAACAGAGGAAGATAACAGTAACATTCGAATTGCATACATATAGAGCTATTGTCAAAGTAACATTACAGTAAATTGTACCTACTAATAAAACATTAAATAAGATTAACTTTTCTTACCTTGTAATTTCAATATTTGTGCAATTTCTTCCCATGCAGTTTCTTTTCTTACGGTATCATAATAATGTTGATGACTAATATCGTATAAAATTTCATATTGATACACACAATTAATCAGTTTCTCCTCGAAATTAGCTGACATGTTACAATATTGTACACGATTCCACTAGTTCGCATGAGCGGAGAAAGACTGTACACATACACCACGCAGTCTTCACAGCTACTAAGCTTCCATTTCCATCACAACAGGGCTGCCAGATGTTTTTCACGAAATTATCGTACCTAAGCTTCAAAATTGTTGTTTTCTCTCCGAAATTATCGTACCAATTTATGGGACACATTATCATACATTATTATTATCATACAGCGCTGGGCTATTTTTAATCCTTGCCAACATATCTTTTGTAGGGTTAAACTGTACACATGAATTTTGTTCTTTGATGCATTCAGCAGGCAACAATGCCCCATTCACTGTTTCTGTATTTAAGCTGCATCTGATTTTCGTTTTTCCAATATATGAGGTATCTGTGCGTAGACACGAACACCACGAACGTCAGTAATTCATCCTTATTTACTGATTACACAAAGCTGCCTTTCCTTCTATCATTCAGTTCTACAATTCTTCATCTTTTGGTTTTGTACTTCGCTTCTGGTCACTGTGTCACAGTAGTACCCAATGCTCCGGGACTCCGGGTGACCGTTGGCACCACCACTACCCCACCACCCCAGACAGCTGAGACAAAAGGCGTAACAACACACTCATGCATACAACTTATGTACGCCTCTATCATGCCAGACGTAAGTGCTGTTTGCCCGTCACATTCACGCTCCTCTTTACACTCTTCGTGCACAATGCCTCAATCACAGAGGCGAATATAGGGTTGAAAGTTTGTATATACTACTTAGCAAGTAAAAAAAAAAAAAAAAAAAGACAAACAACATTTTCATGTTGAATTTAAACGAATTATTACATTTATGGAAAAAAAAAAAAACTACTGTCAATACGGACGGCCCCACAAGCGTAGAATTATCGTACAAAGTGTACGATAGTGAGGAAGGGTATCGTACATCGTATTTGAAGCAAAATTGTCGTACAAACGCGATAATTATCGTACGAATGGCAGCCCTGCATCACAACCTCTGCAAATACCGTTCTGTGCATGCGCAGTCTCTCGGACGCATCAGAACTATCAGAAAATATTCTTTCCAAGATATCTGCATCGTTTCCGTTCTGATCCGATGCGTCGTTTCGTCTCCGATCCGATCAGGAGGGCGTTAGCACGTTCAAATGTATGGTTTAGATTTTTTTTTTTCTGATGATTTGTGTCCGTTCCGAAGTGTCTTTTCCGATCTGGTGGGCGACAAGCTTAAGAGTACACTTCAGCAGTGAAGGGGAGGGAACAGGTGCCTGCTGCAATTAGTACGCTGTAGAAAGACACAATAGACACCAGAACAAATTATATCTGCATGTGGAGCCAAATGCTCACAGAAGTAAGGGTGGAGAGACGTTGGGCAACTAAAGCCCTTCCACAAATATTTAGAACCACCCAGATCACAAGAAACAATCAATATAGCGAGGCGTAATATTATCCATACGTATTTTACAATTATGCCCCTTATCAGCACGATACAACCTTCCATATGATTATCCACTTTTCTTCAGTGACACTCAACTGTCCCCCTCCTCTACAATGAACATCCTCGTTCTGTGCTTTACTTATAATCGAAACCGGAAACTTCACAACTAAAGAAAAAAAAAAAAAAGAAGAAGAAGAAGAAAAAGAAGAAGAAGAAAGGGTTAGGCGCTCTGAGTCTTCACCGTTTTTCTCCCCAGCTTCCCTGACTGCTAACTGTGCAGGGACCTTATCCTTCACATGTATGGGAAGGGGGAAGTTTCCACTTGTATTATTCTTTAAGACAGATTTTCATCAAAAGCTCTTCGTTTTGTCAATTTCCTCGAACTGACTGTCTTTAACCTCTCTCTCATCAACGCAGTGTTGCATATCTTGCTATTTTTTAACCCCTATTTTTCATGCTAACTGCTCTTCTGATCTTGCTAACTGCATGCCATCACTACTCCCGCACCCTACTCCCGCAAAATTTTCTTCTTCCTTTCACCTTTATTCTGTCCACCTCTCTAATGCAAGAATTAATCAGTATCCTCAATCATTTATCTCTTTCTCTGATAAACGCTGGAACTTATTTCAGCTTCTGTATTTTCTTCTTATGACTTGAACTCTTTCAAGAGGGAGATTTCAAGACACATTCTTCAATTTTTGATGACCGCTTTCGACTGGCAACTCAGTGAGACTTTTTTTTCATAATATTTTTTGTGCCATTATCCGGTGCCCCTTTTACATAAAAAAAAAAAAAATATATATATATATATATATATATATATATATATATATATATATATATATATATATATATATATATATATATATATATATATATATATATATATATATATATATATATATATATATGTATTTTTTTCATAGAAGATGACCAAGTTTAAGCCTTTTTCAGAGTCATTTGGTGTGATGTTCTTCAATATTTGCTTCTTTATTCTTTTTTCTTCTTCATAGGCGCTCGTGTACTGGGTTCTATAAAATATGTCGATGGCTTGTTTCTTCTTCGTAGTTCCTTCTCCTTGGTGCCAGCGGTTAACAATTTTCTTTATTTGGTTGTCTCTGTCTTTTCTTGGAGCCGTTGTTTAGTATCACTTGTGTAGAACGTTCTATTTCTTGACTGATTTGGTTCCACGTACTACAATGAGTAAGTGCCCTTCACATATATGCAAAGATGTAGAAATCATGTATCGTTGGGGGCATTCGCTGTTACGTTCAGGCAGTGGCAAGGGTTTGTGGGTTTCATGTAGACGTCGGTGTTGAAGATTTCTTGATCTTGTCTTATCAGGATGTCCAGAAATGGTATTGCTCCGTTGACGCAATGCTGGATGGTTAAGTTTAGTCCCATCATCTCTTGCAGGCAGCATCTTAGTTGTTATATTTCTTCTTTTTTCGTGTTTTTTTTTATGAAGATTTCATCGATGTATCGGCTGTAGATCTCTGGTTTCTTGATGAAGAAGTTTGCTAGTAGTACTCCGAGTTGAGAAACCGTAGCAACTTTGTCTCTGCTGGAACAGGTGAAGGGTACTTCTTGGGTGAACTGATGGTTCGCTGAAGAGAGACTCGACGTCTACTGATGCAATTGTTTCTCTTGCCTTGTTGTTTTTTTAGGATGGCCAGGAAGTCCTTTGGTAAATTCAAACTGTAGGTGGTTGATACATATGGAATGAGGATGGTGCAGAGGTTCCTACTAACAACATCGCTAAGAAACACCGAGCCATCCTGACCCATAATATATATATATATATATATATATATATATATATATATATATATATATATATATATATATATATATATATATATATATATATATATATATATATATATATATATATATATATATATATATATATATATATATATATATATAATTTATTTATTTATTTATTTATAAAAAAAATGGATTTTTGTAAGGATTTAGCCTGTGTATATGTATAGGTTGAAGTTGAGATGTAGGACAAGAGTAACCAGGTTGAGCGTTGCCAAAAGTTTAACCTGGCTAGTCTTGTCCTATATATCAACTTCAACCCATACGATGGCTGAAAAAGGACGAGACTATCCTACGGAGAGTTCAAGGGGCAGCCAAGGTCAAACGAGGTTAAACTGTTCTGAGAACGACTGAGGCAAGGTGATCCTGCAGATGTCTTGGAATCTGTCTTATGGTGAAACAGTGGACCAGTTCCTTGAGCTAGAGGTAAGAAGTGAAAATCTAATTACGTAGTGTGAACAAGAACAATCTGAAACTGAGGAGGCAGATGCTTTCTTGGCGGAGTGTGATAACATTCGTTGTGAAGTACTTCGCCTGTTGTCAGATTTCAAGAGGAATGTAAAGGGTAGTGTTAAGACCAATGCAAGCAGTGCCAGTCTTAAGGTAGAGGCTTTGAAATCTCCTAAGTATAATGATTTCAAAGACAACTTTTTTTAATATAATTGTGGCAAAGTGTGGACAAAAATCTTTTGCTTTCAGACAGTGTCTTGGCGAGGGGCCATTCAAGATGATAACTGGTCATAAGTAACACTGTGAGGAAATCATGAGAATACTAGAAAGGGAGTATGGAGACCCAAGGAAATTGGTTCATATTGTAATCAGTGATCTGAAATCCTTGGAAAGGTTGACTGAGAGAGATGACAGAGGTTTTGTGGATATAGTGATTGTTGTGGAGAGATGCTACTTTGACTTACAGAAGGTTGGACTAGAAGGGAAGATGAACTCTGTAAGTATCTTCAGTATGAATGAAAAACTTCTTCCTAGAATTCAAAAGTGGGAATGGATATTATCAGCAGATAAGGTTTCTGACAAGGCAAAGTTGTTCCCTGAGCGAATGAAAAATTTCCAGTTATAGGTTAGTTATAGGTTTTCAGTCATAGGTTACTCTGAGTCTGCTGTTTGGAATAACCAGGTAAAGAGTGTTATTGCTTGTAATGTCGTGAGAACAGGTAAAGCAGAAGAGTCAAAATTGCTTGATATAGTTAAAGGGATGCAAGGTCAGAAAATTTGCTGAATGATATGAAAGTTCAGTTTGTTAACAAAAGAACAAAAGGATTATTGACAAAAGAAGTAAGAAGAGATGGTAGCTGGGTTCATGAATTTGATATACATGGTAATAATGAACGTGGCAAATTCAGGTCACTGAATAGTGCTGAGAGATTAGAAATTAGGAAAAGAAAGGGGGTTTGCTTTCGGTGCCTTAGGGAAAGAGACTTATCTCGGAATTATAAATCTGATGGGCGGTGTGATAGGACAGATGAAGGTAACGTTTGTGTCATTTTTTTTTTTTTATGTAGGAGGGAAACGGGCCAAAGGCAACAAAAAAAAAAAACTCACTGAGATGCCAGTCCCAGAAAAGGGTCCAAGGCAGTAGTAAAAAATTGAAGGATAAGTGTCTTGAAACCTCCCCTTTGAAGGAATTCAAGTCATAGGAAGTGGAAATACAGAAGCAGGCAGGAAGTTCCAGAGTTTACCAGAGAAAGGGATGAAGGATTGAGAATATTAGTTAACTCTTGCATTAGAGAGGTGGACAGAATAGAGGTGAGAGAAAGAAGAAAGTCTTGTGCAGTGAGGCCGCGGGAGAAGGGAAGGCATGCAGTAACGAAGATCAGAAGAGCAGTTAGCATGAAAATAGCGGTAGAAGACAGCTAGAAATGCAACATTGCGACGATGAGAGAGATGCTGAAGTCAGTTAGAGGAGAGGAGTTGATAAGACGAAAAGCTTTTGATTCCACCCGGTTTAGAAGAGAGGTATGAGTGGAATCTCCTCAGACATATAAAGCATACTGCATACATGGATGGATAGGCCCTTGTACAGAGTTAGCAGCTGTGGGGTGAGAAAAAAAGTGACGGAAAAGTCTCAGAATACCTACCTTCATTGAAGTTGTTTTAGCTAGAGATAAGATGTGAAGTTTCCAGTTCAGATTATAAGTAAAGAAGAGGCCGATGATGTTCAATACAGCAGAGGGGAACAGTTGAGTGTCATTGAAGAAGAGGGATACTTGTCTGGAAGGTTCAGTCGAATTGATAGATGGAGGAATTTAATTAATAATACAAGAAGTCTGGTTTAGAAAGTCACTAATGAATAATAAGAAGTGAGTGGGTGACAGAACAAAACACTGAGGAGAAGAACAGTGACCATCTACCAGAGCAGCAATAGAATGGTCAGAAAGGAAACTTAAGATGAAGTTACAGAGACAAGGAGAGAAGCCATAGGAGGGCAGTTTGGAAATCAAAGCTTTGTGCCAAACTCTATCAAAAGCTTTTGATATATCCAAGATAACAGCAAAAATTTCATCAAAATCCCTAAAAGAGGATGACCACGACTCAGTAAGGGAAGACACATCACCAGTACAGCAGCCTTGACAGAACCCATACTGGTGATCAGATCAGCTGTGAAGTGATAGATGTTTAAGAATCTTTCTGTTGAGGATATATTAAAAAAAAACCTTAGACAGGCAGGAAATTAAAGCAATAGGACGGTAGTTTGAGGGATCAGAACGGTCACCCTTTTTAGGAACAGGCTGAATGTAGCCAACTTCCAGCAAGAAGGACAGGTAGATGTTGACAGACAGAGCTGAAAGAGTTTGAGTAAGGAAAGTGCAAGCATGGAGGGCCAGTTTCGGAGAAAAATAGGAGGGACCTCATCAGGTTCATAAGCCTTCTGAAGGTTTAGGCCAGCAAGGGCATGCAAAACATCATTGCAAATAATTTTAATAGGTAGCATGAAGTAGTCAGAGGGCAGAGAAGAGGGAGGAACAAGCCCTGAATCGTCCAAGGTAGAGTTTTTAGCAAAGGTTTCAGCGAAGAGTTCAGCTTTAGAGATAGATGTGATAGCAGTGGTGCCATCTGGTTGAAGTAAAGGTGGGAAAGAAGAAGAAGCAAAGTTATTGGAGATGACAGAAATCATGAAGGGAGTTAGATCTTGAAAGATTTTGACACTTTGTTAATGAAGGAGTTTTGGCTAGTTGGAGAACAAACTTGGAATGGTTCCGGACAGAAATATAAAGTGCATGAGATTTTGGTGATGGAAGGCTTAAGTACCTTTTGTGGGCCACCTCTCCTATCATGTATAGCACGAGAACAAGCTGTGTTAAACCAAGGTTTGGAAGGTTTAGGTAGAGAAAAGGAATGAGGAATGTACACCTCCATGCCAGACACTATCACCTCTGTTATGCGGTCGACACACAAACACTGGTTTCTGACAATGAAGCAGTAGTCTTTACAAGGAAAATCAGCAAAATACCTCTTCAGGTCACCCCAACTAGCAAAGGGAAAATGCCAGAGGCATTTTCTACTACTACCCTATTTCCCTACTACCAGTAGTAGGGAAAATGCCAACATGGTCCCCCATCCTTAAATGGCATGCCACTTAAGGATGGGGAACCCTGTTGGCATTTTTCCAGGGACCTCAGTGGCATGCCATTTCAGGATGGAGATCCAGGTAGAAATTTAGCCATGGGGATCTCAGCAGCATGCCATTTCAGGATGGGGACCCTGGTGGCAATCTAGCCATGGGGACCTCAGTGGCATGCCATTTCAGGATGGGAACCCTGGTGGCAATTTAGCCATGGGTACCTCAGTGGCATGCCATTTCTTGATGGGGAACCCTGACGGTAAATTAACGACAGGGAAAAGTAGATCTTTCACGGCGACGTCACCAGGGTCCACGTTATGGTGGAGCGATGGTGACGGCAGCGGTGACGGGGAGAGGTGGGGGCATGCATCCTTATCCTTTGGTGACTATGAAATGACTAATTGAATCAATAACGGTGGGTGGGGAAGTAATTGAATGATAAGGGGGTGGAGCCTCAATGTATCATGCGAGGTGGCCGCTGACGGTTTGCCACCAGGGTCCCCATCAAGAAATGGCTTGCCATCAGGGTCCCCGTCACATGTGTGGCGGGTGGTGGCGGTGGCGGTCGCTGACAGCATGCCACCAGGGTCCCCATCAAGAAATGGCTTGCCACTAGGGTCCCCGTCACTCGCGTGCGGGTGGCGGCGGTGGCGGGGAGAGCCGAGGGTGTGGGTCCTTATCCTTTGGCAGCTATGAAATGACTAAATGAATCAATAATGATGGGTAGGAAGTAATTGAATGGTAAGAGGGCAGAGTCTGAATGCATCAGGCGAGGTGATCACTGATGGCATGCCACCAGGTCCCCATCAAGAAATGGCTTGCCATCACATGCGCAGATCCTGGCTGGCCAGGGTGGTTGAGTCTTGTCACCACGTGTTCCCTCTGACATCTAAGTGCATTGTTGACTTATATATGTGCCTGTTGACTTATATATGACATGAAAAGGCCAAGTTTAAAGTGTCTGTTAGTTGATAGGGCATAAAAAAAAACATGTCGTTCAGAGACAGTGACGATATATGCATATACCTATCTTCTCTTGCAGGTGGCAGGTCTTCTCCCAAAAAACACAACAGAATTTGAGAACAGAATCTTACCCATTCATTTAGACACCGGCAGGGATTATGAAGTCGGCCTGTGTAATATCTTATTCCCTAAATATTTCTACTGCATTACGGAAGGGGATCCAAATTCCAGTATATTGTTTTATGGTCGGGTAAAACAGACTGAGTTTGATGTCTATGTATATAACATATATACCTATCTACTGGAAAGGAATATCATCTCCAATTTTACCGATAAGAACATTCCAGCCATAAGTAAGGCGATCAATGGACAAATAGTGAGAGAACTTGAAACAAATTTGAACGACTCCTTTAAGATTTGTTTCCCATACTCGGAAATTAACTATTGCGACAGCGACTTGGAGAGAGTCGTAGTTGCCAATGCGATCGTACCTCCTAATGACGATCGTATTTACAGTGATATAAATATAAAATTTGCCTCACATATAGCTTACACTCTGGGTTTTAATCCAAATTTTTGCTACACTGCTTCCCCCTCGAGATCCATAAAATTATTTGCTCAATACGTACTGCGTGCTGATGCGTGAACGTATTATATGTACTTTTATACCAACATTATTTCTCCCACGCGATTTGGTAACCAACTAGGTTATATATTAGACCACCTTCCATATTAGAACCACCTTCCATATCAACTATACAGAGTGTGGCCATCAAAATTACCAATCAAAGAGGCAAACCTATTCAGTTTGAAGATGGGGAAAACAGTGTTACTTGTGTGTTACATATAAGACCACGTTAACTTTTGCGTTTCAGACGTAAAATTTTGAAGAGAATCGATCAAGGCAGGATAAGGGGAGGGGTGGAGATAATGAAACAGCCAGGTGTTGCTTACACATGTCACATGCCTTGCAGTGATCTGCGTGGGAAACTTCAGTGTTTCTCCGCGTGCCATAGCGGAGAGGGTGCAACTGTTGACAATGTTATGGAAAAAAAAAAAAAGAAAGAAAAGTGGGTGTTCACTGTGGGACAACAGAGACACGGCTTTTATGTGAAGTGTGTGGGAGATTGTACAATAAACCACCTTGCCCTCATGTGTGGAAGACCAGTGTGATTTACACAAGCAGTGTGGTCTGTTTCCGCATCCTCCACCAGAACATACCTGCGAAGTTGGAGATCCTGATTCTTCTGGTAAGCATTATTACTTATTTTCGCGAGAATGTATAATGAAAATGACTGTCAATCTTTACAAGTTTGAGCGCTGAGTGCTTCTTCCTGTAGAGGTTCACACTCGATTGAGCAGAGTGGTGATGTAGAACACACACGTCGGCAAGCGTCACAAATCAACATCGAACGTGGAGGTGGGGGAAGAGGTGAGGAAAAAAAAAAAAAAATCTATTACTACTAATAAATAAAAAAATACAGTACCACCATCACTACTACTAGCTACTACTAATATATATTTTTTTCTTAAAGACTCACCACAGCCAAGGATGAGTAGATTATCAAAGAATGTATTAAATTCTTCCGAGACTTCAAGTCCCCCGCTACCTACACAAGGTAAATATCAATTTAATAATAATAATAATAATAACAATAATAATAATAATAATAATAATAATAATAATAATAATGATAATAATAATAATGATAATAATAATAATAATAATAATAATAATAATAATAATAATAATAATAATAATAAACTGTCACTGCTACTTCTATTTTTTTCTGCAGACACGTTACGAGCAGAAGCAGACCACGATGAGCGTGGGCCACTGGAAGAACCGCACTTAATTGATTCGAGGGAAAATTTTATGAGGACCTTCACCAGACATGAATATGACATACCTGAACATGTAAGCAGAGATCCACTCGGTCTACTTACCTAAGACAGGGAGTTCTTTATACAGTAAATTAGATTATATTTCAAGTCACATGGTTCGCCATTCCCTTCCACCCTGGAAATATTTTCACATTTCTCTTTCACTAGTTAAATTCTTAACCTTAGGCGAGGATGAACATCGAGTCATTCATATTGGTTTTGGAGCACGTCTGATCACCTATCAAGATGTGCCTGACCTTGTTGATTTATGGATCCATCAGCTGAACAGTCGGTTGGAAAGCCTTACCAGCGAGACTGAAGGATCTGGTTTTATCATTTCAAGAGTAGATAATTTTTTTTCATCAACTATTGCTTGCATGCCGCGTGCAATGGCATAGGATATTATGTTGCATATCCTAGAGGCGTGCAAGGTAGGAATGAAATTTTCATTCCTGATAGCAGACATTCATCCTGCGTTATTCAGTGTTTGGCATCATTGAGACTTCACGGCCGAGGAGAAGAAGGAGGAGGGGTAGTGTGGTTTAATGTGTGGGTTGTGACGTGATCGGCTGGGACTTTCCATGATATTATTAACGTCATAATTAGGGGATAGAGAGGTTGCTAGCGTTGTTGTTGTACGTGTAATGTAAGAACAATTTTATTGTCCACGAGGGTTAAGGAGTAGGAGGAGAAGTAGGAGCAGGAGGAGGAGGAGGAGGAGGAGGAGGTAATGTAAGAACATATGTACCTAGGCTAAGGAGAATGAAGAGGAGGAGATAATGTAGGAACATCTGTACTTAGGCTAAGGAGAATGAAGAGGAAGAGATAATGTAGGAACAAATGTACTTAGGAAAAAGAGAATGAAGAGGAGGTTGAGGAAGAGACGTGAATCGGAAGAGATCCACGTCATAATTAGAGGGTAGGGATGAGGATGCAGCTGGTAGGCTAGTTATGCTGTTACCTACAGGACCATGTAAATAAAGGTTAAGCAATAAATACTGTGAACATATCATAGTGTGTTTTAGTGCTCCTCTGAACTTAACATAGCCAAAACATTTAGCGAAGTGATGCTGAATTTCTTCAGATATCCTGCGTGCATAATTATTCCAGGTTATACAAATTCCAGGAAAACACACCTCTGCAATTAAATTATAGAGAAATATCAGCATGGATTTAACAAAATTATTATTTGTGGCGTCTCATTGCTTTCACTGCTGCAGAATTTCCCTTTTCAAGATAAGGTCGAAGTGCATGAGAAAATTATTGATTATGTGATGGATGACAATCCATATGCCAATCCGCAAGTGCACACACTCTTGATATTAGATGATAATTTCCTCACAGCTGGCAATTCTCAAATGATAGCAGAGGCCTTTACTAAAGGGAGACATAAAAATCTGTCAGTTATAATGATAGCGCAGAATGTCTTTTTCC
The DNA here is from genome assembly GCF_035594125.1 of Scylla paramamosain. Classification (NCBI taxonomy): domain Eukaryota; kingdom Metazoa; phylum Arthropoda; class Malacostraca; order Decapoda; family Portunidae; genus Scylla; species Scylla paramamosain. Next base: position 3,007,542 of record NC_087170.1, on the reverse strand, counting down.
CCAGAAAAAAAAAATATGCTAGAACGATGACTTTAAATGCCTCGCATTACATTCTTATAAAAAAAAAAAAAAACAGAGATATTTATCAAATCTAATGTTTGGGCAGGCAACTTTATGGAAAGGAGCGCGCCAAACACTTTGTGGGAATTTATAAATATGTTGTGCTTAGACGAGATCACATTTATTGGTTGTGCGATTTATCCCCGAACACACCCAAAGAAATTCAACTGCGCACGAATATTATGAATGAGCCGCCTGTGAGAAAGTCTGTCTGCCATGAACGCCGTTTTGGACGAACTTTATCAGGATATAACGAATCCTGCAGGTTTAGGTGTGCAAGCACTCTTTATAGAGAGGGAAAGAAAAGGGATAAGAATCTAACACTCCGCGATGGGAGGGCACTTCTGCCCTCGCTTCACAAGCTGACACTGAAAGGTTTTCCACGGTGAAAAATTCTTGCTCCTAAACCGTCCGTCATTTTAACTTGCGATTTGGCAGATTTTACGAAGCTGCACAGACACAATGACAGCGTTTAATACATCATGTTTGCCTGGACGTTTTCAGCAGGTACTTGAAAGTGGCAGTGCTGACAAGTAAATCCAGTTGCTGTAGCCTGCAAGCGCCGGAAAATTTTTTAGAGTCAGGAAGTTTTACAGGCGTGTCATATCTTTTTACCGATCAGGAATCCGAACTTTATAATCAAGAACTGAAAAAAATATCTAACTTTGAAAGGCATTACCTTGTATTCCAATTACTCGCTAAAAACAAAGGTGAGTTTGGCAGAAAGGGTTATCCGAACCATAAAGGTGAAAATATCTCACACAGAACAATACACTGACGTATATTAACGTCTTGGATTACTCACGTAAAATCCCTATTTATTACATAAGGGATTTGGTGGGTGAGGATGTGACCGGTGCATTCTACAAGTCCTCTCTTCTGGCACATTACCATTTATCTCTCTTGAAATTATTAGTGAGTAAACCTGGGATTTCATGGGATGATCGCGGTAACTTACTTCCGCCATTTTCGGGGATAAGTGTGTTTGATCTCATACGAGTACTCAGCGATGGAAAAGGAGACGTGAAAAGACTTTTAGCTGATAAGCGTCCATTAATATCACTGCTACTTCGCTTGGCGCAACTCCCCACCGACGCCATCAGAAATACGGATCAATGAAGTAAACTGATAGGCGGCAGGGTCAGAAACATCTGGGAAGCATATAAAAATGAAAGGCCCCTTCTTACTCTGTAAACGAGTAAGTAAATCAGTAATGCATGAGTCATTGACGTGCACATGTTAGGCGCGTCACGGGTGCAGACCCATGGATGGATAATTAATAAGGGTTATGGTCATAAAGGTTTGTCCCACCACCCACATCCCCTAATAAATAATATCACCCCACCACACCACATCCCTTCCCACCAACAAAGCAAAAAATAACACCTGCGTCAGTTTGAATGAATAATTCTACTACGCAAGAGGTGTGATATCGGCCAATATGTGCGAATAAAGGCTTGCGACGTCACATTCGCCCCTCATTCCCCGCACAGAGGGATATACGTGTGGATCTTCCATCCAATTAGTCATCAAGATGAAGGTGGTCGAGGGTGAGCTAACCAACGGTGTGTTCCACGATCATCCCTGTTATATTGCTTACGTGGTAAATGCGGTCTCCACTGAACCGTGCGGGACCTCAGAACGATTTATCCATATGAGAATACGCATGTGGCTAAAAAGAGACTCTACTCGCTTTATCGGGCCACGGCAGACATGAGACATGAACCAGGACGTATCATTATCCACGTGCCTCCCGCGGGAGGCGTAAATCTCCCCCACGTGGTGGCCTGCGTGACTCAGTATGGTTGGGGCGAGGCCGTTGATGGTAACGAGAAGGCACGTCAGGCAATTGGAACATCGAACGATTTGCATTACGTGGAAGGACTCAAGATGGATACAAGTGTGAACCGACGTTATCACTTCCAGAATTGCCTGAAAAAGATTGCTCTTCTAGCCAAGGTGAACAATAAAGTGGAGCAGATTATCATCCCATAAGGAATGGGGTGCAGAGGTCGCTGCCAGGAGGAGTGGATGAATAATTACCTGCGTATAGTGGAAGGGTTGGCGATGAGACTTCAACCTTTTGGAGTTGAAAGTACTCTGGTGAGGAAGCCTGAATAAACTATATCATGTAAAATTTTAAAATAAATTTGATGTGTACGACGAAACGAGTATAAATGTATTCCTTAACTAGGATGGCCGTTATTATTTATTTTTATCATGGCGGGAGAAGACCATTATCTGTATTTGACGAGTTTGGGCAACACTGACCTCTACCCCCATAACCAGCCCCATCGCTTTGAAAATAGAATCACTTGCCCCATCCATCTTGATCCAAATAAGCAATATGAAGTAGGTCTGATAAACTGCTTTTATTCAAAACAGCTCTTGAGTCTAGTGACAGGTGATTATGCTTGTAGGATTGAGATTTGGGCCATAGCCCACGTTGATGAAACACGCATGTATAAACTCCATACATACACACCTCGAACGAGTACTGAGGTGGGTGATACTGGGTATATGATTGACGTCATTTATATTGAATTGGCCGAAAAATTAAAAAGCAATATGAAGACTAAGTATGACCAGTATTTTGAGGGTGATTAATTTTTTAACTATAATGAAAAAATGCGAAGGGTGGAACACATTCTTCCGAAAGCCCCGCAATGCAACAACGATGGTCATTTCTGCTACTTGAGTGCAAAATTTGAATCCAGGGTGGCTCTAGTCTTGGGCTGTGATTATCACGTGAAGTATAATTTATACAATTCATACGTCAAGAACGACTCCACCTTTATTCCCGCCCCTTTCCCACCTCGAATTGGTGAGGGAATAGATTTCGCACTTTTTTTATGTGGACTGTGTGTCACCAACGATATATGGCGGTCAACATGTCAACTTATTCGAAGTCATTAGCATGGAATCCGCTGGCAGTAAAGAGTTTCATTAGGTTGCGTATAAATCGCTCAGTGAAACTATTATCGATTCAATTGCGATTCAACTCATAGATCAAGTTGGCCGGTATATTCACTTTGGGAGGGGTAAATCAATCACACTCTTACTGCATATCAGACAGAAATAAATAGCCGGTGATTATGCTCGGCGTCTTATTCGTGATGTGGTGGTCATCATGACAAGAGCATTCACACCTCCCACTTGAGCAGAATATAACTTGCTTTTTACGCAATTCAAAGGCGGGGTGTGAGATGACATCCGGGTTTTTATTCCACCACATTCAAGAAGAGGTGGCGGTTTATTTTCCATATTGAGAGGCTTTGCTAAAAGAGCAATTCCCTTTCTTGTGCGCACTATGGCAGATGTTTTAGAGGGGAGACGACTTCACGAAAGAAATAGAGGCGTCGCCGCTGTGAAGGGTGTGGGCGAAAGGATAGTTCGAGGTGAACGAATAATGAAAAAGTGGAAAGTTGGAATCAGAAAGAAAAGAGAAATCAGCCAACCAGGCAACTGAAAAGAAAGACTTGCTATAAAACAGATATCTTGCTATAAAGCAGACATCAATATTTAGCTTAGTCGCGAAGATGACTCTTTACTGACTGGATGTACATAGGCGAGCAACCTCCACCCTCTTAAGCAATTATCTGATGGCTGTGAGTGAGAATTTCCCGTAGGTGAAGTTGGACGTATTACCTGTTAATTTAGATGTTAATGCTAATAAACATTTGGGGATTAACGACCCTTACATTACAATTTTTGGAACTATCAACGCTGTCTCTAGAACTGCAAATTAGCATGGCGAAGGCGGATGGCTCACCAGAAGACGACGACGATTACGTCGTCTTTAGTAATGTCTTGAATAATATTATGTTTAAGTCTTGCGCTTGTTCTTTTAACGAACAGCTTGTGGAGTAGTCCTCTTTGTTCAGCTATCCGTACGTCTTCATTAAAATGATTACAACAATCCCTCAGGATAGAATTGATTCTATCGGTCGGGTTGCCTTCTACCAGTGCAGTTATGATGGATCAAAAGGCATAATCAATAAATTTGAGGAAGACTGTTTCACAGGTGGGGATAAAGACAAAAAACAAGTGATAAAAGATTGCAAAACGCACGGCCTTTCGATGACTGCCCCTTTGTTTTTGGATATATCAAGTCTGGACGCTTACCTACTTGACTCTGTCAATGTGAGAATTCGATTAGAATTGGCTAATAAAACATGGATTCTTAATTCACATCAGAGCGCCAGCAGTTTCAAATTTAAGCTCGAGATGGCTAAGTTATGGGTTTACCGCCACATCCGCTCACCTCAGAATCGTTAAATAACTCCTTGACTCTAAATCTAATGCAATAAACTTTCAATAGGGCACTCAATAAGACGTATGTGTTAGGCGCCAATCAATTTTTTTTGATTGCCGAATTATCTTTCGTGCAAATCACACCTCAAAATTTGACCATGGCAATAGTTGATATGGACAGCTTATAAGGTATAATTCATAAGAATGGTTTATATTTTCATCATGCCGATCTGTCACATGTACATATCCCCGTGAACGGGGCGACCATTTATAACGTTCGCAGCTCTTTCTCGCATCATGCGTCAAAATTATTTTACACGACTCTTGAGTCACTAGGATTGGACACGCATAATTCCCTAACATTTGATGCTTTTAATAAAGGTCGGACAGTATGTTTATTTAATTTTGTGATGGAGGACGTGCACAATGCCATCCCTCTGGATAAATCAAGGAATCTAAGAATCAATCTGTCTTTTGCTAAGGGACGTAATCACAACCACGTCATCATGTTTTTCGCCAACACTACTGGCGTCATAGAAATTGATCGTTATCGTCACGTTCGCTGCATTGTCCGTGCATAAGCCATCATGAATGCATGTGAAATACAAGCCAGTCTAGCAGGTGTCTTGGATGCCTGAGTTTATTTTTTAGGCTGCCATGACCAACGCTGTGTGACAGAGTTGATAAATCTTACCAGAAAACAGGCGAAGCCATGTACTTTCATCCTAAATACATTGAGTGGGTCAAAGACCATGGGTCACTGGATTACTGTTTATCTTAATTTTTTAAAGTCAGACCATAGGCTATTACGATAGCTATAACTTACATCCCAAATACAATTCCACCGTCTTACATAATTTTATGGAAACTTGTCCACATATGAAAATTAGCACATTAAGTTATCGACTTCAGGGGTTGAACTACATACATCGTGTGTGGTATTTATTGCTTTTTCTTTTGCCTTCAACTGAGTTGGCATACATTAAAACGTGCAATGTGCATTATTCACATCACCTTCAAAAAGCATCAATATCTATATAATGACAAAATAATTGCTCGTATGGTTTACATAATATTTCGTAAAATACCACATTGTATGCCTATGTTTTGTCCGGCTGGCAGCCGAGCGAGATGTTACGACATCTGTAAAGAGGTAATAAGTTAGAAGGGAAAAGAGGGGAGAAGGGTCAATTAGGGATAATTGCTGATGGATAAGCGTCTCTTCACCATTGCCTCTCAATCCAGTCGGATGTCGAGGATTCATCTCCAAGAATGGAACAAGCTGACAAGCATTTCATCTTGAAGATCGCGGGTAAGTATGCCATTGCCTTGCGTGTCATCACGGACCTTCGCCATTGTAAATTACATTAACATTCTTTGCCAAAGAATAAGAAGAGGGGGGGAGAAAAAAAAAAACTTATCCATTGTTCTCATCGTTTTTTTTTTCTTTTTGTCTGTTACAGAATGTATCTCTTTCCACTTTGATATTTATTTGGGCGATGTTGGGGGAAAGCGAAGCCGCGCCGACCATAAGGATGTTGATGTGGAGAGAGTGTTGGAGCCTGCAAAGAAGAAATTGATCTTGAGTGATGATGACATGTTACCGCTAACAGCGACCCCACCTCCTGATACCCCATCAGGACAAAAGCCGCAGCAGTCACAGTAGCAGCCACAGCCGCAGCAGCAGCCAAATCCACCGTCGCAGCACCTGTGGTCGCAACCTCTGGAGTCGCTGATGCCGCCACCCGCCGAATCACAGCCGTGGGGGTTGGATGAGCCACCTGTAGGCGGTAATGAGCACCAAGTGGTAAAGAAGAAGTGACAGGAAAACAGAAAAAAAAAAAAATGCCCCCTAACACGCCAGAGGATGTCAGCATGTCAAAACTCCCCAATGCCCATCTGCCTCTCATAAGAAGGTGATTCATAGAGCTATTAAGACTATGCCCGTCATTGACAGCAATGACGATGATCTCTTCGCCTTCAAATCGCAAATGTTTTGAATGAATGAGATGTATTTGTCCTAGCAAATCAATGAGCTGTATTTGCCCTAATAAAAATAAAATGTCCCATCGCCTCTGCATAACCTTCCTAAGAATAAGGTGGCCATCCGTCATAAGTACTATGTCAACGACCTCACCCACACCGCGGGCGGTCAGCGAAAGTAAAGGTGACCGCCGCCACTCCCGCCATCACAGGCTTCCAGGTAGACGGATCGCAGGTAACGGAACTGCGTGGGTAATCACGATGACCTTGACCATTGGGTAGTGGCAGGGAATTGGAATGTATTGATCCATCCTGAGATGGCCGGCGGGAACCAGCGGCGGTGGTAAGATCTGCCCACGCTTCCACCCTGGCTAGTGCATGTCGGGCGCGTGGCGACCCATCCTATAGTCCTGAACTTCCTGTTCCCGCCCAAAACAAAGGCCGCATGGTCCTTGGTAGCGCCGCCACCCACTTTCCTGATGCGTTTAGACCTCCTGCCCTTTCTTTCCACTGACCTTGACCATTGAGTGGTGGGAGACATTGGAATGTATTAAGATATCGGAGGGAACTTGTGGTGGCAAGACCCAACCACCCTGGCCGCCCAGGACCCACGCGTGTAATGGGGACCCTGGTGGCACGCCGCCACTGCCGCCACCCGCTTCGCGTGTGACAGGGACCATGGTGGCAAGCCATTTCTTGATGGGGACCCTGGTGGCAAGCGATCACCTCACCTGATGCGTTCAGGCTCCGCCCCCCTTACCATTCAATTACTTCCCACCCACTGTTATTGATTCATTTAGTCATTTTATAGTCACTGAAGAATAAGGACGAACGCCCCCGCATCTCCCTGCCACTGCCGCCACCCGCCGCGCATGTGATGGGGATCTTGGTGGCAAGCCATTCCTTGATGGGGACGCTGGTGGCAAGCCATCAGCGACCGCCTTGCCTGATGAGTTCAGGCTCCGCTTCCTTACCATTCAATTATTTCCCACCGACCATCATTGATTCATTTAGTCATATCATAGTCGCCGAAGGATAAGGATGCACGCACCCGCCTCTCCCTTTCACTGCCACTGTTACCTTCGCTCCCCCATAACATGGACCCTGGTGACGTTGCCGTGAAAGATCTACTTCCACCCTGGCATTAATTTATCGCCAGGGTTCCCCATCAAGAAATGGCTTGCCCCATGGCTAAATTGCCACCAGGGTCCTCATCCTGAAATTGCCATCTGGGTCTCCATCCGGAATTGGCATGCCACTGAAATCCCCAAGAAAATGCCACTAGGGTACCCCATCCTTAAATGGGGGCCAGTGACCCCCATTTGTGGATGGGGTACCCTGGTGGCATTTTCCCTACTACTGGCACCTTCGCTTAGTGGGATCCTGAGGAGGGATTGGAGCAATAGGACAAGATAAAGATATGAGATTGTGATCGGAGGAGCCCAACGGAGAAGAGAGGGTGATAACATAAGCAGAAGGATTAGACATCAAGAAAAGGTCAAGAATGTTGGGCGTATCTCCAAGACGGTCAGGAATACGAGTAGGGTGCACCAATTGCTCTAGGTCTTGGAGGATAGCAAAGTTGAAGGCTAGTTGACGAGGACGGTCAGTGAAGGGAGAGGAAAGCCAAACCTAATGTTGAACATTGAAGTCTCCAAGAATGGAGATTTGTGCAAAAGGGAAGCGGGTCAGAATGTACGCCACTTTGGAAGTTCAGTAGCCAAAGAATTTCTTATAGTCAGAGGAGTTAGGTGAGCGGTATACAGAACAGATAAATTTAGTTTGAGAGTGGCTCTGTAGTCGTAACCAGATGGGGGAAAACTTGGAAGATTCAAGAGCGTGAGCACAAGAACAGGTTAAGTCGTTCTGCACATTAACGCAACATCCATTTTGGATTGAAAATGAGGATAGAAAAAGTAGGAGGGAACAGAAAAAGTGATACTATCCGTTGCCTCAGACACTGGAGTTTCAGTGAGGAAAAGAAGATGATGTTTAAAAGAGGAGATGTGGTGTTCTACAGATTGAAAACTAGATCTAAGACCGCGAATGTTGCAAAAGTTAATGAAGGAAAAGTGTCAAGACACTTAGGGCCGTTGTCAGACAGTCCAACCTGGGGACATTTGTGGTCCCCTCCCCAGATTGGTATTCTGAGGCTGGTGTAGGAGTCACCATGGTAATTTTTAAGTTTTGAGTGAAGGGTGTGTGTGTTATTAGGTGCTTGTATTATTTTTTTTTTTTTTTGTGGAGGAAGAGAGTTGTCCTTAAAGGGCAGGCTGTGACTGCCCCCTTGATTTGTGAGACACAAAGGGGAACGTTAAGTGAGGTTTAACAATAAGTTCACAGCACCCCCTCATCCAGTGCTTTAGACCTCACTGGGAGTAATTATTATCTGTCAGATGCCTACTGCCTCCTCCTCCATGCAGCATCATCCTTTACTTCATGGATCATTTGTTAACAATATTTCAGTTAATTCTGGGAATTGTACTACCAATAGGGCTATGTTAGCTACCAGTACTTTATACGCGTACAGCGCTGGACAACTTATCACTCTATTTTAGGATTCTGGATCCAGTATTCCTATGGTAACACATAGTATGGCCAAGAGCTTGGGTGTTAGGGGAGTTGAGGTCATGATGAGTGTGACTGAGAAGTGTATGAACAAAGAGTACAGCTGTAGAGATGGATTCAATATCAGCCAGGGCACCTGCTGTGGATGTCTAAAGCTTCTCTTATATTCTCGGATTTAGATGTGGGTAACTTCGTCAGACCAAGTGGACAAAATTGATATATTAGTTGGATGGAATTATTGTGAGCTGTTGGTACAAGTAGTCGAAACAAAGGGAAAATTGCAGCCATTGAAAAATAATGTTGGGTATTGCTTGAGAGGAGGACATCCGTGAATATCTGTCAGAATTAATGAAGTGGGTCGCTTAACGGCTGTTGTAAATAAGGCTGTTGTGAACTTGGATCACAACTTGGTAGTTGTTGAAATGGATGAAGATCCTAAGGAAAGTCTCGACAAATTCTTCAGCTTAGACACTGTTGGAACATAATGTACCCCAAATTATGTTATATTTATGTAAAGGAAGTCCTGGTAATGGAAAGTATGTTATAGCCCGTATGTGGTCAATCACGTACAAGTACGTGAAATCGGAGGTTACTTCCTGTGGTCAATCACGTACAAGTACGTTCGTCACTTTCCCGCCTTCTACTACTTCCAAATGCCTTCTGCTTACATGAATTATTTTTCTGTATGTGTCTAGCATATTTTAGCACGGCTTCCTGCCATTTGAAAACGTGCGTGAGCCCTCCCCCCCCCCAACCCCCTCTCACTGCGCACGCGCTGCTGCTTCCCCGCGTCGGAGCGTCCCCATCCATCACTTGGCTATGAGTCACAATGGCAGGAACGCGTCACCGCTCTCTAACTTTCGCTGAGATTGATGAGCTGTTATGTCTTGAGGAAGATATCGGCGATCAGGACAGTGACATCAGCATTGATGATAATGATGATGACCCTGATTATGTATTTGATCATCAAATAGAGGAAGAAGACGAGGAACTCGGTATTACTGTCATGAGTGTGATGTAGCTCTATGCATTGAGCCTTGCTTTGAAGACTATCATACCCTGCTACACTACTAAGCATATTGGATAATGCTTGTGTAAAGAATGTAGAAGCTAAAGGATACTTGTGTTAGACATTATTTTGTGATACGACTTTTATTTTGAAAACAAACGGAATTATTTATATATGTAAACATGCACTGGTCTTAGAAAATAAGCTCCCATAATACACATACATATCATAGATTATCATTTATAGTGTAAATAATGTGAAGGAAGCCAAAGGGTACTTGTAGTGTTAGACAAAAAAATATAATTATTTTGTAATAAAACTGCTTCATTTAAAAAAATGGAAATTAACTATATATGAAAACATGCAACTGTGTTAGATAATAAGGACCCATAATACACTTACTTATCGTAGATTATCATTTATAGCTCTTAAAAGGTCGGTAAACAACAAAAAATCAAGAAAAACAAAAATCGTACGTCTGGCAGCACCGCCCAGGGAGCCGAGTTTAAAGCCCCAGCGGGACATTTAAAAATGCCGATTTTGAACTTTAACTTATTTTCTTTAGTTTTGTGATCATTTTCATACATATGGAACAATAAACAAAAAAGTGATTTTTGGTGACCAGGATGAGTATATGTGATGTAAAGGTATGTTGACCTCTTATGGGATAGAGGAAGAACATGAACTCAGCCTGATTGATAGGGGTTTGAGTTAATGACAAAAAAAAATAAGTGGGTTGCTGCTTATCCATGGGTGAAAGACCCTCATAAGTTACCTGACAATGTCAAGGCTGCTATGGCTCGACTCAGGTCAACAGAGAGAAGGTCACACAGATTGGGTGAGGAATATGCAAAGGAATATATATCATCGAAAAATTGAGGACATGCTGAGTAGAGAGATGGTTTTCAGAGTGACGGAACACGGCATTGAGAAATGTGATGCCTCACACATTCCTCACCACCAAATCTCAAAGCCAGAGTCAAGTTCTACCCCGCTGAGAATAGTTCTTGATTCATCCACCCAATGTTGTAGGAACAGATTGAATGACTATTAGGTTAAGGTGCCAAACATGTTGAGCAGTATCATTGGAGTGTTACTGAGATTCAGGGAAGACCATGTGGGTATTGTGGGTCTTCCTCATCGTCAGCTTATTAGCCCATCTCTATACGAGGTCGCTGTTTTTTATGAGCTGTCTCCAATTTCCTCTGTCATCTACCATATTGGCATTTAGTCCCTTCTCTCTCATGTCATCTTGTATGCAATCTATCCATCGAATCTTGGGTCTTCCTCTCCTCCTCCTTCCTTCCACCTCCGTATCCAGGATTCTTCTCTTATCTCGTTGGTATTGTGGGTGATATTAGTAAAATGTACCATTCAATAGAAATCAGTGAATTTGATCCGCATGTTCACAGATTCCTTTGGAGAGGCATAAATACTTCAAGAGAACTCTAACATTTTATTTTAACTTCGGTAACATTTGGCGATCGTCCTAGTGGTACTATTGCTATCATGGCTTTAGGATACACGGCTGAGATGAATGGAGGAAAATTTCCATATGACAAATTGATTGAGGACGATGTGATTAAATCTGTTCACATTTTTACTAAACCATTTACGCTGATCTCGGACACTAAAACTATACTGAGTGAAACTAATTTTGACATAAAGCATTGGATTTTTCGTGGAGGACAGGGCATGATGAAACAGAACAGCGTGCCCCACCCCCTCATCAGACATGAAAGGTACACGGCCACGAGCAGCGAGGACAAGGCCGGTCTCTTGGACTGCACAAAAAAATGCAAGTAGAAGTCCCCAACCGTCCCTCACCTGTGCTGCCACGAGAGATGGACGTGACTATCACTTCCGTCCTGATCACCGCGGAACAGGTGGAGAAAGTACTCAGGGAAATTGATGCATGGAAAGCTACAGGCTCAGACAACATGAGCTCGCGGGTACTGAAGAACTGTGCCAAGGAGCTGTCAGAACCTCTCGCTGACATCCTCATTGCCTGCTTTGAGGAAAGGAAGTGGCCAGCTGCCAGGAAGGAAGCGAATGTTTCTGTTAACAAAAAGAATTCAAAGCCTGACCCACGCCACTACAGACCGATCTCCCTACTTTCCGCCATGAGCAAGGTATTTCAGAAGATGGTTACTGCTATCATTATGGAACACTTGTACACTAGTTTTGGTTTAGGCCAGATCGCTCCACCTTCGACGTCCTCCTTTTCCTCTAACAGGAGTAGCAAGACAACCTTGATGAAGGCTTGGATACACTTGTGGTGGCACTGGACATCGCTGGTGCCTTTGATCGAGTGTGGCACTCCGGCCTTCTGGGAAAGCTATGGGCCAAGGGAATTCACAGGAGCCTGCTGACACTACTCGAGGATTACCTCCAAGGAAGAACGCTTCAGGTGGTCATCAGCGGACAAGCCTCCTCGCTGCCAATATTGATTACCTGCTTTGTCAGCTCCCAGGTGCAAAGTTTGATACTGATGACTGCACTATCTCCCTCTTTTACTGCCGCCAGGACAGCCAGCACGCTATCACAGCCATCAACAGGCAGTTGAAGGTAGCGGAGAAATGGGTGAGGATATGATGCAATAATAAGACACACGCCATGGTCATCTGCTGATCTCCTGCATCTGCTTAGACGTGGAGGAACAGTTACGGTTCGAGGACGTCTGTCTGCCCCAGGTCACTCACAGCGAGGAGGAGGTCGCCATGCGGAGTCGGTCATTTTACCAAAAGACGTGAGCCAAACCACCTATTCCACTGTCTGGGGCGCCTACCAAACTGTCATATAAGGTACAGTTTTTCCAGTGATGTTGGTGAATTCTAGTGATATTGGTGATACAAGTAAAGCTTACAAGCCAAATGAGAGAAGTAATTTGTGTAATATTTGGTGTTTTTGATTACAGAGTAACCAAGGGCGAACAAGAGTCGCCTCTCTGTGTTTGTGTACCTACGAGTACGTGGTGAGTGGCTCTAGCTAGGATTATCTAGGAAGTAGGAAATCCCTGCACTAGGCCACACTGGCCCGAGGAAGTCCTACAGAAACAATACGTGTACCTGGCCCACAGTGAAGCAAGAGAGGGACTCATAGGGTACACGAGTGTGGTGTGAATGAGGCTAAGTACCTTGTAATACTTTGTGAAGATTTCGGTAGATCAACCTCAGCTACAGGAACTGCTGTTGTATCCTCTGTTCTGCCTTTGATGTATAGGGATGAGGTGGTCCAACCTGTTGTTAGTGGGGCCACGTTTAGTATGAAGGCAGAGGGAGTGTGTCTTCAGTCTTCTGCAGGAAGTCATCTAGATGACGCTTGAAGACCTCTACACTGCAGAATGACATGTCTCGAAAACCTGGAGGAAGGCTGTTGAATAGTTTTGGCCCTCTTCTGCTGAAGCTGTTCGCTCTGAGAGTTTTAAGGCTCTGACAGTTAGTTGCAGGGCCTTCAATGTAGGAGGATCTTCCTCATATCTGGTTTGTGCTTAGATTGATGGCAATGTTTGATACTAGACCTTCCAGTATCTTCCAGGGGTCGCATTCACGAAGCGGTCCTAGCGAGTCCTAGCTGTGAAACTTGCCATAACCAGGACAAAATGATGCATTTTTATTATAACTTAGAAAAGTTGTCAAAATCTGCGCGAGTCTGTCATAAACTCACGCGGGTTGCTAACACTGGGTGGATCCCATCTTATCACGGCTAACGATAGATTCTCCCAGTTCCAAGATGGCTGTTCCACAACAACAAGATCTCCAGCTCAGGAATTATTTACCCAGAAGGGACATTCTGAATGTATTCAGTGACATGGAACTCATCAGAAGATACCTCTTGGACCATGCAGGTATCTATCTGTTGGTCACCGATCTGGTGGGGGATGCCTTGCAGAGTGAGACAAGGACGAGCAGTCCACTCACCCCGGAAACGAACTTGAACATAAAACCGCGATATCTAACACTGGAAAAATGCAGCTGTGCAGTATTGATGACCTTGGTCCATGGCAGCCTTCTATCAGCAGAGACTATAGACTAGAGACTATAGATGCCCTTGCAGATGTGCAAATAGTGCCGAGATTCATTAAGTTTCCTATCTCCCAAGAAGCTATGTGCTATGTTCACAATTCAAGGATTTTAAGCAACAGTGGAGTCTGCAGTAATTGAAAGGAGTTTTATTTTACTAGGTAGTCACTTCCTTGAGGATAGTAGCTACCCAAGCAAGCCACATCTGAAAATTGAGCCTTGGACTCAATCACAGCACAAGAGGTATGTAGTAGCAAATTCTGTATAACATTATATATATATATATATATATATATATATATATATATATATATATATATATATATATATATATATATATATATATATATATATATATATATATATATATATATATATATATTTGTTTATTTATAGCCCCTTTTAAGTTCCCTCCTACTTTCTCTATCATAATTTTACAATCCAAAGCTGGATGGTATGTTTATGTGCGCAGTGACTTAACCTGTTCTCATGCCCACGCTCTTGAATCTTCCGAGTGTTACACCATCTGGGTACAACTACAGAGTTACTCTCAAACTAAATTTATCTGTGCTGTATACTTCTTATCTATCTCAGATTATAAGAAATTCTTTAACTATTTAGTTAAACGTCCAAAGTGCAGCACATTCTGACGCACTTACCTTTTGCAGAGATCTCCATTCTTAGAAAATTCAGTGTTCACCATCAGCTTTGGCTTTCTTCTCCATTTACTGACCATCCTGGATGAATTAACCTTCAACTTTGCTATCCTCTACAACCTAGAGTAATTGGTGCAACACCCTACTCGTATTCCTAACCATCTTGGATATACGCCCTAACATTCTTCACTATTTCCTGCCCTTTAATCTTACTGCTTATGCTGTCACCCTCTTTTTTTTCTGTTGGACTCCTCCAATCACAATCCCATATCTGTATCTTGTCCTATTGCTGCAATCACTCCTCAGGATCCCCCTAAGCAGAGGTGCCTCTGGTGTTTTGTCTCTGCTAGTTGTAGGGATCTGAGAAGGTATTTTGTTGATTTTCCTTGGAATGACTACTGCTTCCGTGTCAGAGACCTGTCTTTGTGTGCCGAGCGCATAACAGAGGTGATAACGTCTGGCATGGAGGTGTACATTGCTCACTCTTTTCCTTGATCTAAACCCTCCAAGCCTTGGATTAAACAGCTTGTTCTCGTGCTATACATGATTGAGAGGTGCCCCACAAAAGGTACCTAAACCTTCCATCACCAGAATCTCATACAATTTTGTATTTCTGCCCAGAACCATGCCGAGTATGTTCTCCTACCCAAAAACTCCTTCATTAACAGAAGATGTCAAAATCTTTCAAGATCTAACTCCGCTCGTGACTTCTGCCATCTAACCAAAAATATCTCCAAAAATTTTGATTCTTCTTTTCTTCCTCTATTTCAACCAGATGGCAACACTGCTATCACATCTATCTCTAAAGCTGAACTCTTCGCTCAAACATCTGGTAAAAACTCTACCTTGGACGATTCAGGGCTTCTTCCTCCTCCTTTACTCTCTGACTATTTCATGCTACCTTTTAAAATTCTTCGCCATGATGGTTTCCATGCCCTCGCTGGTTTAAACCCTCGGAAGGCTTATGGACCTGATGGGAACCATCCTATTGTTCTCCGAAACTGTCTCCGAACTTGCATCTTGCCTAATCAAACAACTCTTTCAACTCTGTCTGTGAACCTTTCCTTTTTGCTGGAAGTTTGCCTACATTCAGCTTGTTCCTAAAAAGGATGACCGTTCTGCTCCCTCAAATTACCGTCCTATTGCTTTAATTTCTTGCCTATCTAAAGTTTTTAAATTTTTCCTCAATAGGAAGATTCTTAAATATCTATCACTCCAGAACCTGCTATCTGATCCCTAGTATGGGTTTCATCAAGGCCGCTCTACCAGTGAATCCTGGTCGTCCTCTTTTAGAGATTTTGGTGAAAATTTTGTTGTTGCCTTGGATATATCAAAAGCTTTTGATAGTGTCTGGCACAAAGCTTTGATTTCCAAACTACCCCCTACAACATCTATCCCTCTCTCTGTGACTTCATCTCAAGTTTTCTTTCTGCCCATTCTATTGCTGCTGTCGTAGACAGTCACTGTTCTTCTGAATTTATTAACAGTGGTGTTCCTCAGGATTCTGTCCTGTCACCGACCGTCTTCTAATTATTCATGAATGACTTTCTAAACCAAACTTCTTGTCCTATCCACTCCTACACTGATGATACCACCCTGCACTTTTCTACGTCTTTTCATAGACGTCCAAGACTTCAGGGAGTAAACATTTAACGCAGAAAAGCTACAGAATGCCTGACTTCTGATCTTTCTAAGATTTCTGATTGAGGCAGAACAAACTTGGTATTGCTCAATGCCGTAAAATCTCAATTCCTTCATCTATCAACTCGACACAACCTTCCAGACAACTATCACCTCTTCTTCAATAACACTCAACTGCCCCCCTCTTTTACCTAAATATCCTCGGTCTGTCCTTTACATATAATATGAACTGGAAATTTCACATCTTATCTCTAGCTAAAACAGCCTCTATGAAGTTAAGCGTTCTGAGACGTCTACGGCAGTTTTTTTTTCATCCCCCAGCTGATAACTATGTACAAGGGCCTTATCCGTCCATATATGGATTATACTTCACATGTCTGGGGAGGCGGGATTCCACTTATACCGCTCTTCTAGATAGGGTGGAATCAAAAGCTTTTCGTCTCATCAACTCCTCTCCTCTAATTGACTGTCTTCAGCCTCTCTCTCACCGCCGCAATGTTGCATCTCTAGCTATCTTCTGCCGCTATTTTCATGCTGACTGCTCTTCTGATCTTGCTAACTACATGCCTCTCCTCTCGCGGCCTCGCTGCACAAGACTTTCTTCTTTTTCTCACTCTATTCTGTCCATCTCTCTAATACAAGATTTAACTAGTATTCTCAGTCATTCATCCCTTTCTCTGGTAAACTGTGGAACTCCCTACCTGCTTCTGTATTTCCACCTTCCTATGACTTGAATTCCTTCAAGATGGAGATTTCAAGACACTTATCCCTCAATTTTTGGCTACCACTTTGGATCCTTTTCTGGGACTGGCATCTAAGTGGGCTTTTTTTTGGTCATTATTTTAATGTATTTTTGTTGTCCTTGAGCTGTGTCCCTCATACATAATATATATATATATATATATATATATATATATATATATATATATATATATATATATATATATATATATATATATATATATATATATATATATATATATATATATATATATATATATATATAAAGGAAAAGGAGAAACATTTATACTTTTTTTTTTGTGGATCATACATGAATAATATATGAATTCACCTAAATAAACAACTTTACCCTTTGCCCCAGGCCTGTCAGTTAGGTATAAGTGATGGGTGATTTTTTGTAGATGTGTCCCCTACATTGGCTGCATGAAGCCCACCACTATATCTTATATTATCAAATTTAATTTCTTTACCTTACCATAGCCTCTTCACATGAAACAAGGATTTAGCTGCAGAACTGCTAAACAGATAATGCAAAGTATCTTTAATTCTTAATCATATCCTGCAGAAGTACACATTAATATCAGGCAGTATCTACTCTTACATTGCCTCTAATATAGACTTGCCATTAAATACTGTATTTATTTTCTAGAGCCCATAAAAAATCGCACTGTATCGTGGAAAATGGAACCGAGTAGTTGAAACGTCGGTTTCATGTTCTATGCAGTGAAATTCGCGTACCCCCCTCCCCCATTAAAAAGGTCTGGAAGATCATCCATAAATGTGGCTTGCTTTACAATATTTGCAAGAAAAGAAATATACAGATTCCTGTTGATGCGGATTAAGTTGCTGAAGTGGAGGAAGGTAATGCTGCACCACCTGGATTAGAACCAGTAGCACCTTCCCCTGCAGTACACAGGAATGCCGGTCAGTTGCACCAAGACCTGTTCTGCAACCTAAATTTCCAGTAAGTTAAGCTATTTTATTAGTTTACACCTCAATAATTAGTACAGAGCCCATTAGACATCAAGACTTAACAACAATTAAAATATACTATTACATAGTTGTTGAAAATGTCATAAATGTATGTAAGGTTTTATAATGTATCATGGAATTTAAATATTTGCTGTACAAAGTGCTACCGTCTCGTCATTAACGTCATTCTTATTGCAACGATGGGGAAGGGATCCATGTGCCTCCCTAATCTCCACAACGAAATGTTAAGGTAATATTATATTATCTTTGCACAATACATAAGTTCAGTGTCTACTTTAGACCAGTTAGACTGAATCGCTTCTCCGGTCTCTCTGCTTTATCTTTCTCTACACCTTAGGATATTAATCTCTTATTGTACAGCACTTGGTCAAAACACTTTTGGTTTCTTGGTCTCTTGTCAGTCTTAGCTCCGTTATAATTCTTCCATCTTCCTTTCTCTTTTCTCATTGTTCTCGGCGTATAATTCCTGCCACTTGTCTGTTTAGCTTTACTCTTTGTGTTCTGTACATTTCACACTCTACAATGAAATGTTTGATTGTTTCTATTTCTTCACTACACTGCTTACATTGTTGTTTTTGTATGTTTCTGTTCCTACTGTTTCATTCAAGCATTCCATTTCTTGCCTTTAAAAGTAATTTACCTGACCAGTCACCTTGGTACCAACTTGGCTCGTCTTTCCTATCTCATTTTTTTTTCTTCCTTCATGAGACAGTTTTCCTTTTTCTATCCTCTCCTTAAAAAGAGCTCTACCCCATTTCTCCTTTCAGTGCTTATATTGCTGTATTTTTGGGAGCTCTTAAACACAACCTTTCCATAGAATTTTGGATTCTGTAAGATTTCTGATACCTTCCAGTCTGTAATTGATAATTTATGCTCCATATAAACAATGTGGCACGTCCATTCCCATCCAGATCAATTTCCATGTTCATACTTGTTGACTTCTCTGCTCCCTCCACTTACTTTCATTCCCATAATTTTCCTTGCTTTGGTTTCATTACTTTTATTTTGAGTATTGCTTCCCATTCCTTCTTTTATTACTCAAGGAATTCATAAGAAAATGAGAGGAGGGTAATAATTAAGAATAAATGTGCTGCACTTCATTTATTAGTAAACATCTAACATAATAAATAATAAAGTGGTTAACACACGCTTATTCACACACACACACACACACACACACACACACACACACACACACACACACACACACACACACACTCACAGTCATACACACACACACACACACACATTTATACATTTATTTATTTATTTATTCATTTTTGCATTTTCTCTAGTAATGCTTTAAAATATTCTGCACGCAGTGCCTCCGCATGTTTACGTTCCTCCTCGCCTTCTATGAGGGCAAGGAAGGCTTTAATCCACTTATTCACTCACACACACACACACACACACACACACACACACACACACACACACACACACACACACACACAGTTTCACAAACTCACACACACACACACACACACACACACACAGTCTCACACACATTCATACATTTATTTATTTATTTGTTTATTTTTTTGCATTTCCCCTAGTAATGCTTTAAAATATTCTGTACGCAGTGCCTACGCACTTTTACGTTTACGTTCCTCTTCGGCTTCGAAGGCAAGGAAGGCTTTAATCCGTTGTTTCTCTGCTTGGACTCGCAGATCCTTAACTACTGCAGAATGGGTGCCTGTAGTACCGTCATGTGCTGCACCTTCTTCATCCAACACGTTATCAGCCGAGGCCATGCAGCTTGATGCGGAGGGATGGCATTCAGTTACTGGCGCCTGCTGTTGGTACTTAAGTCAAGCTCTTTAAGAAACACCTTCAGTCATACTTTTGTGTGTACATGGATTCTGTTATTGAATATATGTGACTGAAACCTTATTATAGCCTTTGAAAGATCCCATGATTACAGAAAAAAAAAAAAAAAGTTAGGATAAAACCCACATTCAAGAGGTGTGCATTTAAATCCATAAAAGTTAATTAAAATAACAAATATATCAGGTGTTATATGTTAAAGTTGTTTTTTTAGGTAAAAACATACCTTGTCTCTTGGTACAGTGTAAAGAGTATGCAGTACTAAACAATGAATCATAAAACTTAACATTGTACAAATAAGATGACAACTTACTGCATTTTAACAACAATCAACTTTGTTCCATCTGGGATGCTATCAAACCCAGATACAGTGCGGGTTGTCCTCTCCCAGAACATCAGCCACTATGAGGTCTGTTGCATCAAGAGTAGGAGGAGACTCATTACCTGAAACATGCAAACACATTCGAAGAATGGAAGACTTACAGGTTATATTTTAAATTTTTTATTTATTTATTTATTTATTTATTTATTTATTATTTTTTTTTTTTTTAACCAGTGATCACTGTAGCAACCATCCTTAACCTTAACCATAAAATATCAAACTATCATGTTCCAACCTTAAGATACTAACCTGTCTTGAATCGATGAACCAATATCTTTTAATTATTAACACGTAGCATGATTGAATAGTTTAATCAATAGTCCACATGCCATCACTCTACCTAATACACATCCAGCCACCATACTACAAGATACCACTGAAAACTTAACTGAACCTAATCTAACTAATCTCAACCTTAACTGAATTACCAAACGTTTGCAGTGTGGTAGCTATGTACTGATGTCATTTCATTATAGCTGAGCATATATGCTGACCTTATTTAACACAAATAAGCCCATTTCTGTACAAAGCACATGGTGCAAAATGCAAATATTTTAGTAAAATTATAATTAATAATGTTGGTACAGGCTGCCTTCATTGTATTTTTACATGTGCTAGCATGATGTGACATGAGAAACTGTGCAGGCATGCTACATGTGCTTACATGACCTCACTTTGATCTTAATCAAAATTAATGAACCCATGTCTGCACCATAAATGCACAAATAACTTACCGGTTCCAACACGGAAGCGCTAGGCAGTAGGTGCAGGATCCATCCTTTCTCTTGAGGGCTGCGATGTGTAGATGTGCAGTGGCCGGATATCTTGAAAATTGTACTTGTTTACATTTAGGCGGTCCAATGGGATCGTGTTCATTTCAAAGACTATATTACTATCTTATTCACTGTCTCTTCTCTAAACACATAAAAACGAAGGAAATATTTTCATAAGCTATAAAATGGATAAACGACCGTTTTTTTTTGTTGTTTTTCTTTCCGTTCTTAATATTTGGGATTAAGTAAGCGCTACATATAGCAGACGGTCATGATAGACGATTTCAGTCATGTCATAACAAATAATCTACGACTTATGATAGATGTTCTAAGTTATGATATGGATCTGCCATAGCTATGACACGTCATAACTTTATGAAGAATATGGCCTTGGTGTATATAATCGGGTGCCTTTCTCGTCTTCTTTGGAGTATAGTTTCAGGTGTTTCAAGTGTTCCCAGTAGTTTTTGCCATTTAGTGACTGGATCTTACTGGTGAAAATTCTCTACATTGACTCAAGTTGTTATATTTTTGCAATAGCTGTTGGGATTTACAGTTGGCATTAATACTCTAATTTAGGCATCACTAAGCTCTTCCATAGGGTCATGAGGCACAGTTCCTCTCTGGTTCTGAAAGTCCAGAGGATCCAACGAGTCAGCCTTCTTGCACTTTATTTGATGTTGTGTATGTGAAAGCTCAAGTTGCTTTCGGTGCTGATTGTCACTCTAAGGTCTCGGAGGCTGCTCCAGACTTCTATGGGGCCTTGAGTGGTGCTGCACCTGCTATTTTCTTTAACAGATTTATTGGTACATGCCTCAGGACCTTGAATTTGTTTGCATTGAAGAGAATGTTTTTTTGTTACCCATAGGTATACTATGTTGAGGTCTTCCTGCAGTAGCTCTGTGTCGTCCTGGACACCAGAGTTCCGAGAGGGTTCCATTTGCAACAACCTGTTGAGTCCTCCCATGAAGAAACCTATGAACCCACAAAAGGTACTTGAGCATTCAGTCACCAGAAACTCATGCGCTTTATATTTCTGCTCGGAACCATGCCAAGTCTGTTTTCCAACTAGCCAAAAACTCCTTCATTAATTGAAAGTGTCAAAATCTTTCAAGACCTAACTCCCCTCGTGACTTCTGGCATCTAGGCAAAAATATCTCCGATAACTTTGCTTCTTCTTCTTTCCCTCCTTTATTTCAACCAGATGGCACCACTGCTATCAGATCTATCTCTAAAGCTGAACTCAAACCTTTGCCAAAAACTCTACCTTAGACGATTCAGGGCATGTTCATCCCTCTCCTCATCCTCTGAATACTTCATGCTACATTTTAAAGTTCTTCCCAATGATGTTGTCCATGCCCTTGATGGCCTAAACACTCGGAAGGCTTATGTACATAGTGGGGTCCCTCCTATTGTTCTCCGAAACTGTGCCTCCGTGCTTGCACCTTGCCTAGTCAAACTCTTTCAATTCTCTCTGTCTGTCAATATCTACCTTTCCTACTTGCTTGAAGTTTGTTTACATTCAGCTTCTTCCTAAAAAGTGTGACCGTTTTAATTCCTCAGATTAGCGTCTTATTGCTTTAATTTCCTATCTAAAGTTTTTTTTTTTTTTATCTATAATCAACAAAAAGGATTCCTAAACATCTATCACTTCACAACCTTCTATCTCATCGCCAGTATGTGATCTGCCAAGGCCGCTCTACTGGTGATCTGGCTTTCTTTACTGTGTCTTGGTCTTCCTCTTTTAGAAATTTTAGTGAAACTTTTGCTGTTGCCTTAGACATATCAAAAGGTCTTGATAAAGTCTGGCACAAAGCTTTGATTTCCAAACTATCCTCCTATAGCTTTTGTCCTTTTCTCTGTAGCTTCATCTCAAGTTTCCTTTCTGACCGTTTTATTGTTGCTGTGGTAGACGGTCACTGTTCTTCTAAATCTATTAACAGTGATTTTTCTCAGGGTTCTGTCCTGTCACCCACTCTCTTCCTATTACTCATCAGTGATCTTCTAAACCCCATTTCTTGTCCTATCCACTCCTGCATCGATGATGTCACCCTGCACTTTTCCACGTCTTTTCATAGACGTCCAACCCTGCAGGAAGCCACAGAATGCCTAACTTCTGATCTCAAAAAAATTCTAATTGCGGAAAAGCAAACTTGGTATTGTTCAATGCTTCAAAAATTCAATTCCTAAACTTTCAGCTCGACACAACCTTCCAGTCAATTATCCCCTCTTCTTCAATGACATTCAACTGTCCCCCTCTTCTACACTGAACATTCTCGGTCTGCCCTTTTCTTCTTATCTAAACTGGAAACTTCACATCTTATCTCTTGCTAAAACAGCTTCTATGAAGTTAGGTGTTCTGAGATGTCTCCGCCAGTTTTTTATCACTCCCTCAGCTGGTAACTCTGTACATGTATCCGTTATTTATGGAGTATGCTTCACTTGTCTGGGAGGATTCCGCTCATAGCGCTCTTTTAAACAGGATGGAATGAAAATTTTTCGTCTCATCGACTCCTCTCCTCTAACTGATTGTCTTCACCCTCTCTCTCATCGTCGGAATGTTCCATTTCTAGCTGTCTTCTACCGCTATTTTCATGTTAACTGCTCTTCTTATCTTGCTGGCTGCATGCCTCCCTCCTCCCCAGCCTCACTGCACAAGACTTTCTTTTCACTCACCCTTATTCTGCCCACCTCTAATGAATGAGTTAACCAGCATTCTCAATCATCCATCCTTTTCTCTGGTAAACTCTGGAATTCCCTGTTTTTCTCTGCATTTCCACCTTCCTTTGACTTAAAGTCTTTCAAGAAGGAGGTTTCAAGACACTTATCCTCCTATTTTTAACTAACGCTTCGGATCCTGTTCGGGGACCGGGTTTTCAGTAGGCTTTTTTTTATTTTTCTTTTAATGGATTTTCTGTTGCCCTTGTTCGATGTCCCTCTTACATGAAAAAAAGAAAAAATCATTGATTAAATAGATTAAATAAGTAAATAAAAAAAAATCTGCCTAACGCATCATCACATCTGACTATAAGAGATTCTTTTACTATTTAACTTCCAAAGTGGAGCACATTCTGACTCTCATCCCTCTTGCGGTGATCTCCATTCTTGTAGACTTCAAAATTCACCACCAATTTTGGCTTTCCTCTCCCTTCACTGATCATCCTGTTGAACTAGCCTTCAAATTTGCCATCTTCCACGACCTAGAGTAATCGGTGCAGCACCCAATTCGTTTTCCTGACCGTCTTGGAGATACGCCCAGCATTCTTGACCTTTTCCTAACCTCTAATCCTGCTTATGCTGTCACTGTCACTTCTCCTTTGGGCTTCTCCGATCACAATCTCACGTCTATATTTTGTCCTATTGCTCCAATCCCTCCTCAGGATCCCCCTAAGCTGAGGTGCCTCTGCTGATTTTCCATGGAATGACTAATGCTTCTGTGTCTGAGACCCGTCTTTGCGTGCTGAGCGCATAACAGAGTTGATAGTGTCTGGCATGGAGGCGTACATTCCTCACTCTTTTTCTCGACTTAAACCTTCCAAACCTTGGTTTAACACAACTTGTTATCGTGCTATACATGATAAAGAGGTGGCCCACAAAAGGTACTTAAGCCTTCCATCACCAGAATCTCATCAGTTTATATTTCTGCCCGGAACCATGTCAAGTCTGTTCTCCAACTAGCCAAAAAATCCTTCATTAACAGAAAGTGCCAAAACCTTTCAGGATCTTCTGTGACTTCTCGCATCTAGACAAAAATATCTCCAATAACTTTGCTTCTTCTTCCTTCCCTCCTTTATTTCAACTAGATGGCACCACTGCTATCACATCTATTTCTAAAGCTGAACTCTTCGCTCAAAGCTTTGCTAAAAACTCTACCTTTCACGATTCTGGGCTTGTTCCTCCCTCTTCTTCACCCTCTGCCTACTTAATGCTATCTATTAAAATTCTTCGCAATGATGTTTTCCATGCTCTTGCTGTCCAAAAATCCTCGGAAGGCTTATGGACCTGATGGGGTCCCACCTATTGTTCTCCGAAACTGTGCCTCCATGCTTGCACCTTGCCTAGTCAAACTCTTTCTGCTCTGTCTGAACATAAGAACATAAGAACATAAGAAATAAGGGAAGCTGCAAGAAGCGACCAGGCTTACACGTGGCAGTCCCTGTATGAAACACTCCTACCTATTTCCATCTGTTATCCCCATCCATAAACTTGTCTAATCTTCTCTTAAAGCTCTCTAGTGTCCTAGCACTAACTACATGATTACTGAGTCCGTTCCACTCATCTACCACTCTATTTGAGAACCAATTTTTTCCTATCTCCTTCCTAAACCTAAATTTTTCAAGCTTGAACCCGTTATTTCTTGTTCTACCCTGGTTGCTGATCCTAAGAATTTTGCTTACATCTCCCTTGTTATAACCCTTATACCACTTAAAGACTTCTATCAGGTCCCCTCTTAACCTACGTCTCTCTAGAGAATGTAAATTTAACCGCTTCAACCTCGCTTCGTAAGGAATACTCCTCATCCCCTGTATCCTTTTAGTCATTCTCCTCTGTACTGATTCTAATAGACCTATATCTTTCCTGTAATGTGGGGACCAGAACTGCACAGCGTAGTCTAGATGAGGTCTGACCAGCGCCAAGTATAATTTTAATATTACTTCCGGCCTTCTACTTTTAACACTCCTAAAAATGAATCCTAGTACCCTATTTGCCTTGTTTCTCGCTTCTATGCATTGTTTCCCTAGACGGAGTTCAGAGCTAACTATAACTCCTAAATCTTTCTCGTACCCTGTACCTAACAGAGTTTGGGTGTTTAATGTGTACCTATTGTGTGGGTTTCCTCTACCTACGCTAAGCAGTTTGCATTTATTGATATTAAATTGCATTTGCCATCTATCCGTTTATTCATTCATTCTATCTAAGTCTGTCTGCAAGGCGATGGCATCCGCTTCTGTCAACATCTACTTTTGCCTACATTCAGCCTCTTCCTAAAAAGGGCGACCGTTCTAATCCCTCAAACTACCGTCCAATTGCTTTAATTTCTTGCCTATTTTAAGTTTTTGAACTTAAAATCTAAGATCTAATTTTCAATCTGTAGAACACCACCTCTCCTCTTCTAAACCTCATTTTCTTTTCCTCACTGAGACTCAGGTGTCTGAGGCAACTGACAGTAGCCCCTTTTCTGTTCCCTCCTACTTTCTCTATCCTCATTTTCGATCCAAAGCTGGATGCTGCGTTTATGTGCGCAATGACTTAATTTGCTCTCGTGCCCACGCTCTTGAATCTTCCGAGTTTTTCACCATCTGGCTACGACTTAAGAGTCATTCTCATACTAAATTTATCTGTGCTGTATACCTCTCTCCTAACTCCTCTGACTATAAGAAATTCTTTGACTACTTAACTTCCAAAGTGAAGCACATTCTGACCCTCTTCCCTTTTGCAGAGATCTCCATTCTTGGAGACTTCAATGTTCACCACCAGCTTTGGCTTTCCTCTCCCTTCACTGACCATCCTGGTGAACTAGCCTACAACTTTGCTATCCTCCATGACCTAGAGCAATTGGTGCAACACCCTACTCGTATTCCTGACCGTCTTGGAGATATACCCAACATTCTTGACCTTTTCCTGACCTCTAATCCTTCTGCTTAAGCTGTCACCCTCTCTTCTCCGTTGGGCTCCTCCGATCACAATCTTATATCTTTATCTTGTCCTATCACTCCAATCCCTCCTCAGGATCCCCCTAAGCGAAGGTGCCTCTGGCGTTTTGCCTCTGCTAATTTGGGGGACCTGAGGAGGTATTTTGCTGATTTTCCTTGGAATGATTACTGCTTCCATGTCAGAGACCCGTCTTTGTGTGCTGAGCGCATAACAGAGGTGATAGTGTCTGGCATGGAGGCGTACATTCCTCACTCTTTTTCTCGTCCTAAACCTTCTAAACCTTGGTTTAACACAGCTTGTTCTCGTGCTATACATGATAGAGAGGTGGCCCACAAAAGGTACTTAAGCCTTCCATCACCAGAATCTCATGCACTTTATATTTCTGCCCGGAACCATGCCAAGTCTGTTCTCCAACTAGCCAAAAACTCCTTCATTAACAGAAAATGTCAAAACCTTTCAAGATCTAACTCCCCTCGTGATTTCTGGCATCTAGCCAAAAATATCTCCAATAACTTTGCTTCTTCTTCTTTCCCTCCTCTACTTCAACCAGATGGCACCACTGCTATCACATCTATTTCTAAAGCTGAACTCTTTGCTCAAACCTTTGCTAAAAACTCTACCTTGGACGATTCTGGGCTTGCTCCTCCCTCTCCTCCACCCTCTGACTACTTTATGCCATGTATTAAAATTCTTCGCAATGATGTTTTCCATGCCCTCGCTGGCCTAAACCCTCAGAAGGCTTATGGACCTGATGGGGTCCCTCCTATTGTTCTCTGAAACTGTGCCTCCGTGCTTGCAGCTTGCCTAGTCAAACTCTTTCAGCTCTGTCTGTCAACATCTACCTTTCCTTCTTGCTGGAAGTTTGCCTACATTCAACCTGTTCCTAAAAAGGGTGACCGCTCTAATCCCTCAAACTACCGTCCTATTGCTTTAATTTCCTGCTTATCTAAAGTTTTTGAATGTATCCTCAACAGGAAGATTCTTAAACATCTATCACTTCACAACCTTCTATCTGATCGCCAGTATGGGTTCCGTCAAGGCCGCTCTACTGGTGATCTTCTGGCTTTCCTTACTGAGTCTTGGTCATCCTCTTTTAGAGACTTTGGTGAAACTTTTGCTGTTGCCTTGGACATATCAAAGGCCTTTGATAGAGTGTGGCACAAAGCTTTGATTTCCAAACTACCCTCCTACGGTTTCTATCCTTCTCTCTGTAACTTCATCTCAAGTTTCCTTTCTGACCGTTCTATTGCTGCTGTGGTAGACGGTCACTGTTCTTCTCCAAAATCTATTAACAGTGGTGTTCCTCAGGGTTCTGTCCTGTCACCCACTCTCTTCTTATTATTCATTAATGATCTTCTAAACCAAACTTCTTGTCCTATCCACTCCTACGCTGATGGTACCACCCTGCACTTTTCCACGTGTTTTCATAGACGTCCAACCCTTCAGGAGGTAAACATATCACGCAGGGAAGCCACAGAACGCCTGACTTCTGATCTTTCTAAAATTTATGATTGGGGCAGAGCAAACTTGGTATTGTTCAATGCCTCAAAAACTCAATTCCTCCATTTATCAACTCGACACAACCTTCCAGACAACTATCCCCTCTTCTTCAATGACACTCAACTGTCCTCCTCTTCTACACTGAACATCCTCGGTCTGTCCTTTACTTATAATCTGAACTGGAAACTTCACATCTCATCTCTAGCTAAAAACAGCTTCTATGAAGTTAGGTGATCTGAGACGTCTCCGCCAGTTTTTCTCACCCCCCCAGCTGCTAACTCTGTACAAGGGCCTTATCCGTCCATGTATGGAGTATGCTTCACATGTCTGGGGGGGTTCCACTCATACTGCTCTTCTAGACAGGGTGGAATCAAAAGCTTTTCGTCTCATCAACTCCTCTCCTCTAACTGACTGTCTTCAGCCCCTCTCTCACCGCCGCAATGTTGCATATCTAGCTGTCTTCTACCGCTATTTTCATGCCAACTGCTCTTCTGATCTTGCTAACTGGATGCCTCCCCTCCTTCCACGGCCTCGCTGCACAAGACTTTCTTCTTTCTCTCACCCCTATTCTGTCCACCTCTCTAACGCAATAGTTAACCAGTATTCTCAATCATTCATCCCTTTCTCTGGTGAACTCTGGAACTCCCTGCCTGCTTCTGTATTTCCATCTTCCTATGACTTGAATTCCTTCAAGAGGGAGGTTTCAAGACACTTATCCACTAATTTTTGACTACTGCTTTGACCTTTTTATGGGACTGGCATTTCAGTAGGCATTTTTTTTTATTAGATTTTTATTGCCCTTGGCCAGTATCCTTCCTACATAAAAAAAAAAAAAAATCCTCAACAGGAAGATTCTCAAACATCTCTCACTTCACAATCTTCTATCTGATCGCCAGTATGGTTTTTGTGAAGGCCGTTCTACTGGTGATCTGGTTTTCCTTACTGAGTCTTGGTCATCCTCTTTTAGAGATTTTGGTGAAACTTTTGCCTAGAGTCTTTTGCTTAGAAACTTTTGCTTAGCTTTTGATAGAGTCTGGCACAAAGCTTTGATTTCCAAACTACCTTCCTACGGCTTCTATCGGTCTATCCTTCTCTCTGTAACTTCATCTCAAGTTTCCTTTCTGACCGTTCTATTGCTGCTGTGGTAGACGGTCAGTGTTCTTCTCCTAAATCTATTAACAGTGGTGTTCTTCAGGGTTCTGTCCTGTCACCCACTCTCTTCTTATTATTCATTAATGGTCTTCTAAACCAAACTTCATTCCCTATCCACTCCTACGCTGATGATACCACCCTGCACTTTTCCACGTCTTTTCATAGACGTCCAACCCTTCAGGAGGTAAACATTCTATGCAGGGAAGCCACAGGACGCTTGACTTCTGATCTTTCTAAAATTTATGATTGGGGCAGAGCAAACTCGGTATTGTTCAATGCTTCAAAAAGTCGATTCCTCCATCTATCAATTCGACATAACCTTCCAGACAACTATCCCCTCTTCTCCAATGACACTCAACTGTCCCCCTCTTCTACACTGAACATCCTCGGTCTGTCCTTTACCTATAATCTGAACTGGAAACTTCACATCTCATCTCTAGCTAAAACAGCTTCTATGAAGTTAGGTGGTCTGAGACGTCTCCACCAGTTTTTCTCACCTCCCCAGCTGCTAACTCTGTACAATGATCTTATCCGTTCATGCATGGAGTATGCTTCACATGTCTGGTGGGGTTCCACTCATGCTGTTCTTCTAGACATGGTGGAATCAAAAGCTTTCCGTCTCATCAACTCCTCTCCTCTAACTGTCTCTCTTCAGCCTCTCTCTCACCGCCGCAATGTTGCATCTCTAGCTGTTTTCTACCGCTATTTTCATGCTAACTTGTCTTCTGATCTTGCTGCATGCCTCCCCTCCTCCTGCTGCCTCAATGCACAAGACTTTCTTCTTTCTCTCACCCCTATTCTGTCCACCTCTCTAACGCCAGAGTTAACTAGTATTTTTAATCATTCATCCCTTTCTCTGGTAAACTCTGGAACTCTCTGCCTGCTTCTGTATTTCCACCTTACTATGACTTGAATCCCTTCAAGAGGGAGGTTTCAAGACACTTATCCACCAATTTTTGACTATTGCTTTGACCATTTTATGGGACTGGTATTTCAGTGGGCATTTTTTTTTATTGGATTTTTGTTGCCCTTGGCCAGTGTCCCTCCTGCATAAAAAAAAAAAAAAACAGGTCAATGAATTTATTTTCCAATACTCTATCGTAGAAACAAAATTTAACACCGAAGAGTTGCCAAATAGGGATAAACTATTTAAGAAGGAACTTCTAAGAAGAATGCCATTAGAGACCTACGAAAAGTTAAGTAGTTTTCATGAACAGGTCATCCCGTTAAAGAAATTTATCGATACATAGTGTGTGAACGCTGAGTTAGGTTACACCACATGGAGACCAATGTTAACACCGTCAAAGAAACACTAAATAATGACAATATATGTGACTTAGAGAGACAGGCACAGAAAGTAACAAGGAAGTTGCACCAAGTAAACAAGCCGTCGTAGACACAGTGGTGTAATTATTGTAAAACACCAATTCACAACACCTAAGCATGGAGAAGCAATCCTAGGTACGGTGTGTTTGTGACTGTAATAGACCTAACTGTAAGAGAGACTATCCCAGATTTCCAGGTTGTAGGGTCTGATAGACAAGGCTAAACATATCCCCAACCATCGAGTTAACAGTTAATGGTAAAATGCTATTAGCCAATATAGACATAGATAGTAAAGTAACCTCAATTAAGGAATCCACTGTGTCTCGCCTGAATTTCAGCAGCAATAAAATGTAAACTTTACCGAACCTAGCTGGAGTGACAGATAGTCCAATATGAGTACTAGGTGCAGTACGTGTATCAATAGCCATTGGTTATCAGATGGACAGTCCTCAATGGGTACCAGTAGTCCCAGATGATTATCATATGCGTTTAGGAGTTGATGTGTTAAATAAAGTAACGTTAAAGTGCAGTTAACAAATTAGTCGTATTGGGAGATGCCACCTATACAATAAGATGCATCCCCCAATATAAAGTCCACAAACATTAAAAAATCAATGACTGCAACAGAAACCACCTTACAAGCATTGAGAGTTAATCGTAAAATTACTATAGCACCAGGACATAATGAATTAAGAAAGTTGTTATAAAAGGAAAGCCAGAAACATGTGCGAGTAGAGCTATGGGCTAAACAGGTGTGTTATCTGCATTGTGAACGAGTCGATGCTGACCAACACATTCTGTGGCCCATAGCCAATAGCTCTAATAAACCAAATATTTTAAAGATTGGGACATATTTAGCTCAAGTTAGTGTAGTAGATGACCCAGCACTAGACACCCTCGTGGGCACAGTTAAATAATTACATCTTGACATTATCTGCTTTTACATAGTCATCTGGAGGAGAAAATAGGGGAGAGAAACTCAAACATCTTTTAAAGAAACATGACTGGAATATTTTTTTTTTCTGGAAGAACAAAAATTAACTGATGAAGTTATCCTGAAACATAACATCTTATTTATAGTACAACAGGACGAACTAGGTAATATTGAAGGACCACCAGCAGAATTAGTACTTAAAGATCCAAATCCAGTTAGAAGTAATCTCTACTAATATCCAGAGAAAGCTAAGGAATTAATAGAAAATATAATTGAAGATATGTTAAAAAAAAGGGAGTAATTGAGCCATCGATGGCCGCCTGGCTAAGTCAAGTCGTTTCGGTAAATAAACCGGAAGGATCAAATAGCATGTGTTTGGACTATAGAAAATTAAACGAAATATTGAAACTGACATCTATCCCTTACCTCGACTAGAAGAATTGGTAGATGCTGCTGCTGGAAACAAATACTATGTAACCTTTGATTTGAAAGACGCATATTATCAAGTGGAATTAGCAAAAGACAGCAAAGATGTGACCACATTCAGTGAAGGTGTTGCTTTGTATAGTTTTATCAGGCTCCCATTCATTATTGCATCATCTTTATTTTCCTGACAGTTAGCCAGAGTCTTGGCCCTGTTGAAGAAGAAAGGCTATGTACATAATTATCTGGATGATGTCATCTTTTACGCAAAAGATTTAGTCGATCGAATCGATCAACTGTTCACTGTGTTAGCAGATGCGGGAGTGAAACTCAACCTAACTAAATCCAAATTTGGTCAACTATCAGTTAAATACCTAGGTCATGTAATATCTGAGAAAGGATGTAAGCCGGACCCAAAAACATCGAAGCAATCGCAAAAATTAATCCACCCAAGAACTTTATAGACGTCCAAAGATATTTAGGCTTAACTGGATTCTACCGCAAGTTCATCCCATCATATGACCGATTAGCTTTGCCGTTGACGAACTTGGCCCCTCCCCCCCCAAAAAAAAAATAAAATAAAATAAAATAAATAAATAAATAATAAATAAATATAGTTGTATGGGATGAAGTGTCAAACAGCTTTTGAAAGTCTGAGAGATAAATTAGTCGACGCACCCATACTAGCCAAAACTAGAGTAGGTGAGCCTTTCGTATTGATCTGCTGCTAGCCAATCTTACGTCAGAGCCGTGTTAGGCCAGATTAGAGAAGATGGAAAAGAAGTTGCCATACGATATATCTCTAAGAAACTGAAGCCAACAGAGAAACGGTATTCCGTCACAGACGTTGAATGTAGTTCTTTCATGCTGTAATTTCTCTCATTTCCTATGGGGCACTAAATTCACCATTTGTACCGACCATCAATCTTTGGTGATTATATTCAAACGAAAAACGAAGTCCCCAAGGATGAATAGTTAGATACTAGAAATGCACGACTACACGTATAACATCTTGTATACCAAAGGCACCCATAATGTCGTTGCAGACCAATTAAGCCAGATAGTCATACGTCACGACCTAGAAGAACAACAGTTAAGTAAGTCGCAGCAGGAAATTAAAGAGAGAAAAATCAATTGGCATGAATTAGTTTAATTAGTTGGGAGGAGGAGCTTTGCCTACACATCAGTATTATAAGAATACGTTAGATGAATTTGTGGTTGAAGAGGACGTGTTGTACAAAGTAATTCCGAAGAGCGTTGGAAATTTGCATTATGTACTCGTTCTCCCACAACCGTTAAGAAAGAAGGCTGTAGAAGCCTATAATAAAGTGTCAGGTTACTTGTATAAAACAAACAGGGAACTATTTTTATTGGAATAACATGCTTGATGTCAAAAAAGTATGAAAGAGAGTGCTTGGTATGTTAACAGCATAAGAATACTGTCGGATTACAACAGTTAATGCAGGAACTACCACCAGTTTAAGCTCCATTAGAAAGAATGTGAATTTGCTTGATTGTGTGTCTGGTTATCAAGGATGTAGGTATATTTTCACGGTATTAGATCATTACAGTAGATATGTCAAATTATACTCACTTAAGACCAAAGGTGCTGAAGAATTTAGTAAGGTATGCGAGGTATGCGAGAGAGGAGAATTCACTGCAGCAGCCTTCAAAGAACTATGCAGAAGACAATATCCTGACTGGTTATATTACTCCGTATCACTCGCAAGGAAACTCGTTGACGGAACGAATGCATCGTACCTGCAAGTCTATACTTCGCTTCTTCTGTCGAGGATATTCCTTGCGATGGCCTAAGCTAGTGAGAGACACTCAAATGGTGATGAAACAGACCATCCATCCACTTTAGTACCGGTCACACGCCCTATTATGCTTTCTTTTCGCGACATCTGCCCAGAAATGTCGGCGCTACATTGCTTCAAGTGTAAGAAAATGCGGAAGAAATATACCTGGCACATGAGATCTTACAGCAGACTCATTTGAATATGTCGAGAAAGTTTAGGGCAGTGGCTGACAGAAACCTGGTGAATCAGAAAGTGGAAGAGGGCTCATTAGTATAGGTGAAAGCGGAAATGTTAATACTTGGTGACATTCGAAAATTACAGGCCAGATGGATTGGACCTTACTGTGTGTTTGAATGTATAAGGGATAGTAGTGGCTTTCGCCTTGTGAATGTATTTGATACGATTGAAAAACAGAGGGCTCCGGACAAAGTTAAACCGTATGCAAGGGAGGAGCAATGGTTAACGCAACCCGAAGAGCTGTTTGTGCCAGAAGAAGTGGAACCGGAACCTTTGCCACCGTGCGGAAGACCGCCTCCTCGGCTCATGGAAGAAATTAGAAGAGAATTATATATATATATATATATATATATATATATATATATATATATATATATATATATATATATATATATATATATATATATATATATATATATATATATATATATATATATATATATATATATATATATATATATATATATATATATATATATATATATATATATATATATATATATATATATATATATATATATATATATATATATTACTTACTTATTTATTTATATTTTTTTACGTAAAGTGTGCGTAAATATGTATGTACATGTCTCCTACCGTAGGATCTCTATGTCATGTGACCTGAAAGGCGTCTTGTAAGTGCCGCATTTTTATCACAATTTTTTTTTTTTTTTTTATGGCTCTTCCTATTTCCTTTTTTTTCATGTTTTATTTTTTAGTGGTCTTTTAACATTTTTACCTTAGCTATAATTTTGTTTTTAATATCGATATTTAATAAATGCAATCTTTGTCGCTTTTAAAGGTTTGTAGAGGCGCCATATGACCGCGATGTTGCGACGCCACAAATAAAAATCAATCACTTTTCTTATCAAAAAGGGTGTGGTGGGTCCCTTCAGGCCATAGAGTCAGAGCGAAGAGTAGATTGTCAGTTGCCAGCTCCATATTTTATTTTTTTTTTTTGGGGGGGGTGGGAAGATAGCTTATTAATAACCTTCTGAAGAGTTCGTCTTGAACCGGGATTTAACCGTCTCAGAGGTCAGATTCTCCAAAGATACTAAATTAACAACAATTAAGGATTCAGATTTTCCTTTTGCTTTACCTTTCCCGTCACATATAATCTAGTAATCCAGTTAAATTAAATTAGTCCAGATGGCATATGAGAAAGAGGAAGCTCAGTCTTCCCTGATGGACCTGGATCTCAAAGATTTAGAAACAGACGCCTTGAAACAACAAATGTGTGAACAGCAGGCTAGCATGGATAAACTAGAGCGTTTACTGTTGATGCAACATGCAGGAACATCAAAACGAATAATAAAAGCTATTGGCATCCCTGTGTTTGTTAAAACATTTACATGGCTTAGTATCGGCGAGTATATTAAATTTATTGTTCATGCAGGTTGAGTCATGTATCACTTTGCAGAGAGACTCGAAGTGGTAAAATTGAGAATTATTGTCGAGTTGGCCATGAGATTACAAGCACTCATTGCTAAGGAATCCATTCATACCTGGGATGAACACACACTCTCTCTCTCTCTCTCTCTCTCTCTCTCTCTCTCTCTCTCTCTCTCTCTCTCTCTCTCTCTCTCTCTCTCTCTCTCTCTCTCTCTGTGTGTGTGTGTGTGTGTGTGTGTGTGTGTGTGTGTGTGTGTGTGTGTGTGTGTGTGTGTCGTGCGTTTCCGTTCATCTGTAATGACAGTAAGTACTTTGTTGAATTGTATTATTCTCACGTGTGTTTGCCCAATATGCTATAACCTTTATTTACTTTGAGAGACGATCACATCCGTCTGAATTTAGTTTTAATCTCATTTTATTGTTTTTCTTAGGACAATCAAGGACAAAATATACTTGTCGGCGTTGCATTCCAGTATCATGTTTCATTTTTGGAAATGAACCATAATTGTTCACACAAAAGTATCATAAAAGTAGTTTCTCTGAACTGTGGCATAAGAAACTTTAACGACAGATGAACAAGATGGATCCCTGTTGCCTGTTTCGTGAATAATTTTTAATGTGGCACCGCCTTTA
Organism: Scylla paramamosain; assembly: GCF_035594125.1. NCBI lineage: Eukaryota > Metazoa > Arthropoda > Malacostraca > Decapoda > Portunidae > Scylla > Scylla paramamosain. Next base: position 2,971,576 of record NC_087170.1, on the reverse strand, counting down.
CTTTCTCGCTCATCCAAGGCGCAGAATTATGTGTTTCCTTTGGTTTGTAGCCAACAAGGAACAACCTCAGCGAGGAAGACCCCAGTAGCCACAAGTAGTCCTGCGTAAAGAAAGAAAAATTAAAGGATATTCCTAGTCTGCTAAGAGAGAAAATTTCTTTTGAAGAAAAAAATATATATAAGTTGTACTACTGGTATATGTGATAATAGATTTAATGGTTAAAGAAAGTAGATATAATGCTGACAGAAAATATTTCGTGTAAGAATGTTGCGAAAATACTACATGCAAAACTGAAAGTGTCAGCCGAAAGTAGGAGTGAATTGATCAAAATACACACACACACACACACACACACACACACACACACACACACACAAATACAGACACTTTTCATAAGAAGCCTTCTACTACTTAAGGAACAATAAATTAAGAAAATATATACTTGTGTATGTGGAGTTAGCCTTTGTGGTATTGGCCGTTGCGTTGCTCCTCAGGCTTACAAAATAATAAAGTACGATATGAAGGTGCAGTGCATTTGCACATGTGAGAAGATGATGTGGATGGAGAGGCAGGAAAGAAGTAAGGGGTAACGACATCATGTGACTCTGATCTGCCTTTCTCAAAGGATAAGGAATGCATTCAGTGACTCGCTTCGTTGCTGCACTCGAGCTTCATTCACACTAGGTGGTTACAAACTATTCAGTGTTTTATTCGCGAATAAATACACCATTCAAGGACACGGATATTTTTTTTGTTTCAACTCGTGTTCTTGTGATCCCCTTAAAGAAAAAGGAAAAAAAAAAAGCCAACCTGATCTATGTATGCACTGTGCATAAGAACCTATTTTTCACAAGGTGGTAGCTTGTCTTTCTTCACCAAGAAAATATCAGCTACCAGGATAGCAGTTTGTCTTTCTGCAATAGGAAGCTGATATCTTACAGGGTAGATATTACTCCTGATGGTGTTACTACCATCCACCTTTAGGTTAGGCAAGGTTAGGTTACCACTACTACTGCTACTACTACTGCTGTTGCTGCTGCTGCTGCTGGTGTTGGTGCTACTGCTGTTGCTGGTGGTGGTGTTGGTGCTACTACTGCTGCTGCTGCTGGTGTTGGTGCTACTAGTGCTGCTGCTGCTGCTGCTACTACTACTACTACTACTACTACTACTACTACTACTACTACTACTACTACTACTACTACTTCTAAAACCACTACTACTTCTACTACTACTACCATCACCACCCCCACTACTACTTCTAATACTACCACTACTACTACTACTACTACTACTATTACTGCTACTACTAGTACTGCTACTACTACTACTGCTACTACTACTACTACTACTACTACTGCTGCTGCTACTACCACTACTACTACCACCTTTTTTTATGTAAATGGGGTAATGGTCAGTGGCAACAAAAATTAAGAAAAAAGGCCTCATTGAAGCGGCAGTCCCGGAAGCGAGGCCAAAAAACGATAATAAAAGAAAAAAAAAAGAGGATAGAGGAAGGAGAGGAGGGATAGGAAGGAGAAAATACAGTTTACCCCCCCAAAAAAAAAAGGATGAATGATTGAAAATATTAGTTAACTCTTGCATTAAAGAAGTAGGTAGAACAGGGTTGAAAGAAAGCAGAAAAGGATTATGCAGCGAGGCTCCGGGAGAAGGCGAGGCATGCAGGTGGCAAGATCAAAAGTGCAGTTAGCGTGAAAATATCGATAGAAGATAGCAAGAGATACAGAACTGCAACAATAAGAGAGAGGCTGAAAACAGTCAGTTAGAGGAAAGAAGTTGATGAAAAATTTTTTTATTCATTTTTATTTATTTATTTATTTATTATTATTATTATTTTTTTCTAGAAGAGCGGTTTGATTGGAACTCCCCCCTTACATGTGGAGCATACTCCATACATGAACGGACAAGAGCCCTTTACATAGTTAGCAGCTGTGGTGGGTGGAGGGGGAGACAGAAAAATTGGCGGAGACAACTCAGAACTCTTAACTTAATAGAAGTTGTTTTAGTTAGAGATGATATGCGAAGTTTCAAGTTTAGATTATCAGTAAAGGATAGACTAAAGATGTTCATTGTAGAGGAGTGTTGCAACTATTTCCCGATTAATTAAACTTCTGTAGTATGCAATATGCTGGTAACTATCGTAAATAAAATAAATAAATAGATAAATAAATAAATATAGATAAAAAAATAAAAGCTAGTTAAAGAAAGTTGGCATGGATTTAGGAAAAGACAATCCTGTTTTACAAAGTTATTGGCGTTTTATAAAAGAATAGTAGAAAAAAGTAGGTAGCAACGATAACTACTATATAATTTATCTAGATTTCAGTAAGGCATTTGACAGATACCACATAGGAGACAAAGTACACGGTTACGGTATTGAATTCTGGGGTGGATTAGGGGTTGGTTTAACTTAAGAGAAAAGAAGGTGTTGATGAATGGTGTCAGGACACAGAGGGAGCAGTTATCAGCGAATTATTTAAATATGAGAATTGGGAGTGATATAGGTAAATTTGCTAATAACACTAAGTAAAATAATTAAGACATGAGGATGCTAGGGAGTTTACTATAAACAAATGTAAGGTCTTCAGTGTAGATAGAAGCAGACATGTATATTACATCCTTAATAATCAGCTTATCTAGAACAAAGAGTGAAAAAGACTTTGGAGTACAGGTAACCTCAGATCTTAGACCAAGGGAACAATGTGTATCACTCAGTAATAAAACCAACATAGTATTATGATTTATCAGTAGGATTGTAACAAACAAAAGCGCAGAGATTATCCTGAAGTTATATTTAGCTACTCAAGAGATTATTATATAATTATATCGATAAGGAAGACAGGTTGTAATAGGGAGGTTACCTGGGTGAGGAAGGCGTTAATGATTAGCACAGGAGCTGTGCCCAGTGTAGGCCCTTCTGACTTTAGCAGTCTCCTTCTTTCTTATATTGTTATGTTCTTATAGATACTGAGTGACTGGTGATTGGTAGACGACAGCTACTGATTGGCTGACATAATCCAAAAGATGTTGGTCAGAAGCCAAAGAGAAATGGGTGATTTAATAGCACTTTACTATTTCACTCATATTTCCTTAAATACAAACGTAAGCTCTACTTACAGCATAGCAATATCACCGTGAATAAATTTACCAATACTAGTAGTAAGAATCAGTAGATATATTATGATGTAGAACATGAGGTGAAATTTAAGACAGGAGAAACAGGTGAATGGCAGAGTGGTGAATTAGCCTTTAACTTTCATATCCTCCATGACCTAGAACAAGTGGCGCAACACCCTACTCGTATATCTGACCTTTACCTAACTCTAAAACTTCTGCTTATTCTGTCCCCCTATCTTCCCCTCTGGCGTTTTGCCTCTTGCAGGTATTATGCTGATTTTCTTGGAATGACTATTGTTTCCATGTCAGAGATCCGTCCCTATGTGCCGAGCGCATGACAGAGATGATAGTGTCTGGCATGGAGGCGTACATTCCTCACTCTTCCTCTCGACCTAATCCAAAACTTGGTTTAACATAGTCTGTTCTCGTGCTATACATGATACAGAGGTGGCCAAGAAAAGGTACTCGAACCTTCCATAAATTTAATCTCATGCACTTTATATTTCTGCCATCAATCATGCCAAGTCCATTCTAGCCAGAAATTCCTTCATTAACAAAAAGTGTCAAAATCTTTCAAGATCTAACTCCCCTCGTGATTTCTGGCACCTAGCCAGAAAAACAAGTGTCTGTAGTCCTCCAGGGGACTGCATATAGATTATTCACGGGCGGAAGGATTTTATGTACGCGTGGGGTGGCTTGTCTCTGATTAAGCCTCATTATTCTGTGTCTTTTATCCTAGCTGTAGGTTCCCTGTAACGTGGTACTGCGATTCTTTCTCACGAAACTGGAGTTTGTTTGGTATTTGTTATACTTCCTTCTCGGTCGAAGGTTAATCAGACTAGCGATCTGAAAGTTCTGATAGGCGTGGGCGACCAGCAGGTGTCTGGATTCATCGTGTTTATACCTGCACTAGGCTAGAAGGAGCTAGTTTAGGGAAAGCTGAAGCGAATATAGTGGCAGCTGTGAAGGGTACTGAACCTGGGTCGCAACTATATATATATATATATATATATATATATATATATATATATATATATATATATATATATATATATATATATATATATATATATATATATATATATATATATATATATATATATATATATATATATATATATATATATATATATAGTTGCTAACCGATCCCCCTCGATCGGTTAGCTATAACTATACATTCTTCTCGTCTGAATTTCGGCTCGCCACTGAGGTGTGAGAGCGTCCACTATGTCCCATATCTGTAGTATGAAACGAGGCTGCCACATGACTGGAGACAGAGGGGGATGGAAGAGAGTGGTGGGGTGGAGAAGGAAGAGGTGAGAGACGAGGCCGCTCCGCTCTACCCTCACTCACTGTTAACTCAAATTCTAACATTAGGTTACAAACATTACTGTGCGCTTATCAGAGTGCTGGATGAAAATTGATCATTCTATGAGAGAAGACCACTCTTTTTACTTTAGTATCTATTGGATACAATTCCCTAAAAGGAAACGAATTGGGGAGAATTTAATAGGGTAGCACAAATTTTAGCTACCCCAAAAAGTTCCTATAAGGAACACATGTTTTTTTTTTTTTGCCTCTTATTCACTAATCATAACACGTCCCTCCCCAATTGGAAAGTTTCGTAAGCTACATTAACTGACGAAATATCTGCACACATGACAAATTTCACGGCTCGGAACAAATAACTACACACTCCAACATGTCAGAGTGACTTTCAACACAGTTAGGGGAGGCAAACAAATAACAAAACACAAAGAGCGCTATAACAATAACACAAAACAGAGTGATCATAACAATTATGACAAACAGGGCTTCAACTTAGCCTTTCCTCAGGACACACTGGACGCCACTTCTTCCTCCTCCTACTCCTCCTATTAGACCTGTCTCTGGCTCTCACCCAGAACCTATGATCTCGGCAGCTACGTTTGTAATTTACTTGGGGATTTATTCCTACAGAGAGTCGTATTCATATCACTTTTTCTCCAGCAGCAAATACGGTTGCACCAACTCTTCCTGTGCCTCTTCTTCTATGTGTCTAACTGCTGCCTCTTCTTTTAATAATACTCCACCTACTACTACCTCCCCAGTGTTCTCTGCTACACAGCCAACGCCTTCCATGCCTTCTGCTCAACGCAACATTTTTTTTTTATTTATTTTTTTTATGAAAGACACTGGCCAAAGACAACAAAAATTCAATAAAAGAAATGCCCACTGAAATGTCAGTCACATAAAAGGGGTCAAAGCAGTAGTCAAAAATTAATGAATAAGTGTCTTGAAACCTCCCTCTTGAAGGAATTCAAGTCATAGGAAGGTGGAAATACAGAAGCAGGCAGGGAGTTCCAGAGTTTACCAGAGAAAGGAATGAATGATTGAGAATACTGGTTAACTCTTGCATTAGAGAGGTGGACAGAATAGGGGTGAGAGAAAGAAGAAAGTCTTGTGCAGCGAGGCCGCGGGAGAAGGGGAGGCATGCAGTTAGCAAGATCAAAGGAGCAGTTAGCATAAAAATAGCGGTAGAAGACAGCTAGAGATGCAACATTGCGGCGGTGAGAGAGAGGCTGAAGACAGTCAGTTAGAGGAGAGGAGTTGATAAGACAAAAAGCTTTTGATTCCACCCTGTCTAGAAGAAGACATGTGACGCATAGTCCATAAATGAACGAATAAGGCCCTTGTACAGAGTTAGCAGCTGGGGGGGGGAGGGGGGGAAAAGCTGGCGGAGATGTCTCAGAACACCTAACTTCATAGAAGCTGTTTTAGCTAGAGATGAGATGTGAAGTTTCCAGTTCAGATTATAAGTACAGGACAGACCGAGGATGTTCAGTGTAGAAGAGGGGGACAGTCGAGTGTCATTGAAGAAGAGGGGATAGTTGTCTGGAAAGTTGTGTCGTGTTGATAGATGGAGGAATTGAGTTTTTGAGGCATTTAACAATACCAAATTTGCTCTGCCCCAATGAGAAATTTTAGCAAGATCAGAAATCAAGCGTTCTGTGGCTTCCCTGCGTGAAATGTTTACCTCCTGAAGGGTTGGACGTCTATGAAAAGACGTGGACAAGTGCAGGGTGGTATCATCAGCGTAGGAGTAGATAGGACAAAAAGTTTGGTTTAGAAGATTATTAATGAATAATAAGAAGAGAGCGGGTGACAGGACAGAACCCTGAGGAACATCACTGTTCATAGATTTAGGAGAAAAACAGTGACCGTCTACCACAGAAGCAAGAGAACGGTCAGAAAAGACACTTGAGATGAAGTTACAGAGAGAAGGATAGAAGCCATAGAAGGGTAGTTGGGAAATCAAAACTTTGTGCCAGACTCTATCAAAAGCTTTTGATATGTCAAAGGCAACAGCAAAAGTTTCACCAAAATCTCTAAAAGAGGATGACCAAGACTCAGTAAAGAAAGCCAGAAGATCACCAGTAGAGTGGCCTTGATGGAACCCATACTGGCGATCAGATAGAAGGTTGTGAAGAGATAAATGTTTAAGAATCTTTCTGTTGAGGATAGATTCAAAAAACTTTAGAAAGGCAGGAAATTAAAGCAATAGGACGGTAGTTTAAAGGATTAGAATGATTAACATTTTTAGGAACAGGTTGAATGTAAACAAACTTCCAGCAAGAAGGAAAGGTAGATGTTGACAGACAGAGCTGGAAAAGTTTGACTAGGCAAGGTGCAAGCACGGAGGCACAGTTTCGGAGAAAAATGGGAAAGACCCCATCAGGTCCTTAAGCCTTCCGAGGGTTTAGGCCAGCAAGGGGATGGAAAACATCATTGCGAAGAATTTTAATAGGTGGCATGATGTAGTCAGAGGGTGGAGGAGAGGGAGGAACAAGCCCAGAATCGTTTTTAGCAAAGGTTTGAGCGAAGAGTTCAGCTTTAGAAATAGATGTGATAGCAGTGGTGCCATCTGGGTGAAATAAAGAAGGGAAAAAAGAAGAAGCAAAGTTATTGGAGATATTTTTGGCTAGATGCCAGAAGTCACGAAAGGAGTTAGATCTTGAAAGGTTTTGACACTTCCTGTTAATGAAGGAGTTTTTGGCTAGTTGGAGAACAGACTTGGCATGGTTCTGGGCAGAAATATAAAGTGCATGAGATTCGCCAGAGGCACCTTCGCTTAGAGGGATCCTGAGGAGGGATTGGAGCGGTAGGGCAAGATACAGATATGAGATTGTGATCGGAGGAACCCAATGGAGAAGAAAAGGTGACAGCATAAGCAGAAGGATTAGAGGTCAGGAAAAGGTCAAGAACATTGAGTGTATCTCTAAGACGGTCAGGAATACGAATAGGGTGTTGCATCAATTGCTCTAGGTCGTGGAGGATAGCAAAAGTTAAAGGCTAGTTCACGAGGATGGTCAGTGAAGGGAGAGGAAAGTCAAAGCTGGTGGTGAACACTGAAGTCTCCAAGAATGGAGATCTCTGCAAAAGGGAAGAGGGTCAGAATGTGTTCCACTTTGGAAGTTAAGTAGTCAAAGAATTTCTTATAGTCAGAGAAGTATATATATATATATATATATATATATATATATATATATATATATATATATATATATATATATATATATATATATATATATATATATATATATATATATATATATATATATATATATATATATATATATATATATATATATATATATATATGTATATATATATATATACATATATATATTCTAACGAATGGAACATCAAGTATTCATAAGAACATCAGAAAATACGGGAATATATATATATATATATATATATATATATATATATATATATATATATATATATATATATATATATATATATATATATATATATATATATATATATATATATATATATATATATATATATATATATTTTTTTTATATGTTTAGTTTCGATACCACTTTTGTAATACTGTGACCGAAATTGCGTGCAGTATTCGAAATACAGTGCACAGGTGAGCTGTACAGTGTAACACAAATGGTTAAACACTGATAAATGAATCAGTACACTGAAGTGCTCAGATAAGGCAACTAAAGGAAAAGATAATTGCAGACATTGCAACAGTGACAATTGTAGGTTTACGTGAACGGTGTCTTACCAAGGGCGAAGAGCAGCAATACTCCATAAAAGTCCTTTAGCTGAAGCGCACGCTGTGATGGAAGTGCCATGGAACTCACGGGCGCGATGCAATCAGTGGCATTGACTGTGCGATCAGAAAATATCTTGTCCGTGATGCCTGACTCCCGCAGTCTGACAATTCTATTGATATAGTGGCAATGATCAGGTGTGTGTGTGTGTGTGTGTGTGTGTGTGTGTGTGTGTGTGTGTGTGTGTGTGTGTGTGTGTGTGTGTGTGTGTGTGTGTTTGTGTGTGTGTGTGTGTGTGTGTTCTGTCAGTACGAGTACAATAAGAACTCGATGGCATCTCTAAGAACATGAAACTCCATGAAAGCAGCAGTGTGTCAAGGGACGTCGCCAGCTAACGAGAATCTCCCAAATCGGCATTTCTGTTTTCAGGACAGCCACTTCCTTCTGCCCACATCACCTGGGTTTGTTCCTCCCTCTCCTTCACCCTCTGACTACTTCACGCTACCTATTAAAATTCTTCGCCATGATGTTTTCCATGCCCTTGCTGGCCTAAACCCTCCGAAGGCTTATGGACCTGATGAGGTCCCTCCTATTGTTCTCCGAAACTGTGCCTCCGTGCTTCCACCTTGCCTAGTCAAACTCTTTCAGCTCTGTCTGTCAATATCTACCTTTCCTTCTTGCTGGAGGTTTGCCTACATTCAGCCTGTTCCTAATCCCTCAAACTACCGTCCTATTGCTTTAATTTCCTGCTTATCTTAAGTTTTTTAATCTATCCTCAACAGGAAGGTTCTTAAACATCTATCACTTCACATCCTTCTATCTGATCGCCAGTATGGGTTCCGTCAAGGCTGTTCTACTGGTGATCTGGCTTTCCTTACTGAGTCTTAGTCATCCTCTTTTAGAGATGGTGAAACTTTTGCTGTTGTCTTGGACATATCAAAAGCTTTTGATAGAGTCTGTCAAAAAGCTCTGATTTCCAAACTACACTCCTAAGGCTTCATTCCTTCCCTCTGTAACTTTATCTCAAGTTTCCTTTCTGACCGTTCTATTGCTGCTGTGGTAGACAGTCACTGTTCTTCTCCTAAATCTATTAACAGTGGTGTTCCTCAGGTGTCCTGTCACCCACTCTCTTCTTATTTTTTGTTAATGATCTTCTAAACCAAACTTCTTGTCCTATCCACTCCTACGCTGATGATACCACCCTACACTTTTCCACGTCTTTTCATTGACGTCCAACCCTTCAGGAAGTAAACATTTCACGCAGAGAAGCCACAGAACGCTTGACTTCTGATCTTTCTAAAATTTCTCATTGGGGCAAAGGAAACTTGGTATTGGTCAATGCCTCAAAAACTCAATTCCTCCATCTATCAACTCGACACAACCTTCCAGACAACCATCTCCTCTTCTTCAGTGACACTCAACTGTCTCCTTCTTCTACACTGAACATCTTCGGTCTGTCCTTTACTTATAATCTGAACTGGAAACTTCACATCTCATCTCTAACTAAAACAGTTTCTATGAAGTTAGGCGTTCTAAGACGTCTCCACCAGCTTTCCCCCCCTCCCCCCCAGCTGCTAACTCCATGTATGGAATATGCTTCACATGTCTGTGGGGTTCCACCCATACTGCTCTTCTAGACATTGTGGAATCAAAAGCTTTTCGTCTCATCATCTCCTCTCCTCTAACTGACTGTCTTCAGCCTCTCTTTCATCGCCGCAATTTTGCATCTCTAGCTGTCTTCTGCCGACATTTTCATGCTAACTGCTCTTCTGATCTTGCTAGCTGCATGCCTCCCCTTCTCCCGCGGCCTCGCTGCACAAGACTTTCTTCTTTCTCTCACCCCTATTCTGTCCACCTCTCTAACGCAAGAGTTAACCAGTATTCTTAATCATTCATCCCTTTCTCTGGTAAACTCTGGAACTCCCTGCCTGCTTCTGTATTTCCACCTTCCTATAACTTGAATTTCTTGAAGAGGGAGGTTTCAAAACACTTATCCTTCAATTTTTGACTACCGCTTTGGACCCTTTTTATGGGACTGGCATTTCAGTGGGCATTTTTTTTCTTTTATCGGATTTTTTTTTGCCCTTGGTCAGTGTCCCTCCTACACACAAAAAAAAAAAAAAAAATATAAAAAAATAAATCATTGCCATGTCTGTCCATTCGTTAATCTTATCGAAGTCTGCCTGTAAGGCGATGATTTCCGACTTTTAATTAACCTACCTATATTCGTGCTATCCGCAGATTTACTAGCATAACTAATAATATCACTAACTCATTAATATATTTCCAAACAACAGTGGTCCTAAAACTGATTCCTATGACACCCTACTAATTATTTGACCCCACTCTTATTTAGTGTAGTTTAATACAACTCTTTATCCACACTCGCACTTTCTCATATATCCTATGTGCCCAAACCTTTCTCAGGAGCCTCTAATGGTGTACCTTGTCAAACGCCTTACTTGAGTCCAGGTACAGCCTCAGATTTCCCATCTGGGAAGGGGACCAAAAATATCCTCAGGTTGGACTGCTCGTTTGGTATCGACATTAAGAGTCTTGACATACCACTCAACTTTTCTTCATTACCTTCTGCAACATTCGCAGTTTTAGATCTAATTTTCAATCTGCAGAACACCACCTCTCCTGTACTAAACCTTATCTTCTTTTCCTCAATGAAACGCAGGTGTTTGAGGCAACTGACAGTAGCCCCTTTTCTATTCCCTCCTACGTTCCCTATCCTCATTTTTAATCTAAAGCTGGATGTTGCATCTATGTCCGCAACGACTTAACCTGCTCTCGCTCTTGAATCTTCCGAGTTTTACACCATCTGGCTACGATTACAAAGTCACTCTCAAAATACGCTTATCTATGCTTTATACCTCCCACCTAACTCCTTTGACTTTGAGAATTTTTTTTGACTACTTAGCTTCCAAAGTGGAACACATTCTCTTTTCCCTTTTGCGGAGATCTCTATTCATGGAGACTCAAATGTTTATCACAGGCTTTGGCTTTCCTCTCCCTTCACTGACCATCCTGGTGAACTAGCCTTTAACTTTGCCATCCTTCAAAACCTAGAGCAATTGGTGCAACACCCTACTTGTATTCCTGACCGCCATGGGGATACTCCTAATATTCTTGACCTTTTCCTAACCTTTAATTTTTCTGCTTATGCTGTTACCCTATCTTTTCTGTTGGGCTCCTCCTATCCCTCCTCACGACCCCCCTAAGTGGAGTTGCCTCTGGTGTTTTGCCTCTACTAATTGGGTGGACCTAAGGAGGCGGTAGGCACCTGCCGAAACGATAATTACTCACAGTGAGGTCTAAGCACTGGATCAGGTGGTACTGTGAACTTGTGATTAAACCCAGCTGTGACCTCACTGAATGTCTCCTTTTGTGTTTCACAACACAACGGGGCAGTCATACCGTGACCTTTAAAAACAACTCTCTTCCTTCACACAAAACTACAAATACCGAATTACACATACACCCCTCACACAAATTCAAAATTATCATGCCAACTCCTACAGCAGCCTCGGAGTCTCCATCGGGGGAGGGAATCACAAATGTTTCCAGATTGGAGTGCTCTCCTGGTATCTACCTCAAATGTCTTGACATCTCCCTCAAATTTTTCTTCATTAACTGAAACATTCGCGGTCTTAGATATAATTTTCAATCTATAGAACACCATCTCTCCTCTACTAAACATCATTTTCTTTTCCTCAATGAAACACAGGTTTCTGAGACAACTGACAGTAGCCTCTTTTCTGTTCCCTCCTACTTCCTCCATTGTCATTTTCAATCCGAAGATGGTTGTTGCGTTTATGTACGCAACGACTTAACCTGTTATCGTGCCCAAACTCTTGAATCTTCCGAGTTTTCACTATCTGGCTACGACTACAGAGTCACTCTCAAACTAAATTTATCTGTGCTGTATACCTTTCACCTCACTCCTCTGACTATAAGAAAACCTTTGACTATTTAACCTCCAAATTAGACCATATTGTGACTCTCTTCCCTTTTTGTAAAGATCTCCATTCTAGGAGACAATGTTCACCACCAGCTTTGGCTACCCTCTCCATTCACTAACCATGCTCTTGAACTAGCCTGCAACATTGCTATCCTCCACGACATAGAGCAATTGGTTCAACACCCTACTCGTATTCCTGACCATCTTGGAGATACGCCCAACATTCGTGACCATTTCCTAACCTCTAATCCTTCTGCTTGTGTTGTTATCGTCACTTCTCCTTTAGGCTCCTCTGATCACAATCTCATAAATGTACATTGTCCCATTGATCATATCCCTCCTCAGGATCCCCCTAATCGGAGGTACCTTCGGTGTTTTGCCTCTGCGAGTTGGGGGAACCACAGGAGGTATTTTGGTGATTTTCCTTGGAATGACTACTGCTTCCGTGTCGAAGACCCATATCTGTATGCCGAGCGCATAAGAGAGGTGATAGTCTCTGGCATGGAGTCGTGCAATCTTCACTCTTTTTTCCCGATCTAAACCTTCCAAACTTTGGTTTAGCACAGCCTGTTCTCGTGCTATATAATAGAGAGGTGGCCCATAAAATGTATTTGAACCTTAGCCAAAATCTCATGCACTCTATAACTATGTTCAGAAGCATATCAAGTCTGTTCTTCAATTAGCAAAAAACTCATTCATTAATAGAAAGAGTCAAAATCGTAAAAAAAAAAAATAGCTACCCTCGTGAATTCTGGCATTCAGCCAAAAAAACATTTCCAGTTACTTTCCTTTTCTTCTTTCCCTCCTTTATTTCAACCAGATGGCACCACTGCTATCACATCTACCTCTAAAGCTAAACTCTTTGTTCAAACCTTTGCTAAAAAAAAACCTATTTTGGACGATTCAGGCCTTGTTCCTCCCTTTCCTCCATCCTCTGACTACTTCATGCTACCTATTAAAATCCTTCGCAATGATGTTTTCCATGCTCCGAAATTGCGCCTCCATGAGGCGGTTTCGCCTCAGTTTCGCCTTGCCTAGGCAAACTCTTTCAACTCTGTTTGTCAACGTCTACCTTTCCTTCTTGTCGGAAATTTTTTTATATTCAGCCTGTTCCTAAAAATGGTGATCGTTCTAATCCTTCATATTGCCTTAATTTCCTATTGCCTTAATTTCCTGCCTATCTAAAGTTTTTGAATATATCCTCAGGAAGATTCTTAAACATCTATCACTTCCCAACCTTCTATCTGATCACCGGTAAGAGTTCCGTCAAGGCTGCTCTACTGGTGATCTGGCTTTCCTTACTGAGTCTTGGTCATCCTCTTTTTATTGGTGAAACCTTTGCAGTTGCCTTAGATAGAGTCCAAATTACCAAGATTTCCAAATTACCATCCTGTGGCTTTTATCCTTCTCTCTGTAACTTCGTGTCAAGTTTCCTTTCTGACAGTTTTATTGCTGCTGTGATAGACGGTCACTGTTAATCTCCTAAATCTATTAGCAGTGGTGTTCCTCAGAGTTGTCATGTCACCCACACTCTTCCTATTATTCATCAATGGTCTTCTAAACCAAACCTTCTTGTCGTATCCACTCCTGCGTTGATGATAACAACCTGCACTTTTCCACGTCTTTCGTTAGCCGAACAACCCTTCAGGAAGTAAATAGTTGACGAAGAGAAGCCACACAACGCCTGAATTGTGATCTCTCTTAAATTTCTGATTGAGGCTGAGCAAACTTGGTATCGTTCAATTCTTCAAAAAACTGAATTCCTCCATCTATCAACACAATCTTCTAGACAACTATCCCCTCTTCTTCACTTGACACTCAGATGCTCCTCCATTCTACACTGAACATCCTCTGTCTGTCCTTTTCTTATAATCTAAACTGGAGACTTCACATCTCACTTCAAATTAAAACAACTTCTATGAAGTTAGACGTTCTGAGGCATCTTTTTTTCTTACCCTCGCTAGCTGCTAACTCTGTACAAGGAACTTATTCGTCAATTTATGAAGTATCCTTCACACGCCTGGTGTTCACTCATGCCCCTCTTTTAGACAGGGTGGAAACAAAAGATTTTCGTCTTATCAACTCCTCTCCTCTAACTGGCAGTCTTTAGCCCTTTTCTCATCGCCGCAATATTACATCACTAGCTATCTTCTGTTTTTTGTGATGTTGCTAACTGCATGTCTCCCTCCCTCCCGTAGCCTAGCTGCACGAGACTTTCTTCTTTCTCTCAACCCTAGTCTGTTCACTTCTCTTATACAAGAGTTAACCAGTATTCTTAATCATTGATCACTTTCTCTGGTAAACTCTGGAAATTCCTGCCTGCTTTTGTATTTCCACATCCTATGACTTCAATTCGTTCAAGAGGGAGGTTTCAAGATGATTATTCTTCACTTTTTAACTACCGCTTCGAACCCTATTCGGGTATCGGCTTATCAGTGAGCCTTTTTTTTATTGGATGTTTGTTGCCCTTGCCCGGTGTCCCCTCCTACAAAAAAAATAAATAAATAAAAAAAAAATAAATAAATAAAAAAAAAAAAATATATATATATATATATATATATATATATATATATATATATATATATATATATATATATATATATATATATATATATATATATATATATATATATATATATATATATATATATATATATATTTTGTTGATTTTCCTTAAAATGACTGCTGTTTCCCTGTCAGAAACCCGTCTCTGTGTGCTAAGCGCATAACAGAGGTGATATTGTCTGCCATCGAGGCGTACACTCCTCACTCTTTTTCTCGACTTAAAACTTACAAATCTCTGTTTAACACAGCCTGTTTTCAAAAGGTACTTAAGCCTTCCATCACCAGAATCTCATGCGCTTTATATTTCTGTCCGGAATCATGCCAAGTCTTTTCTGCAACCAACCAAAAGCTCATTCATTGACAGAAAGTGTCAAAATCTTTCAAACTCGAAGTCCTCTCGTGACTTGTGGCATCTAGCCAAAAACATCTCCAATAACCTTGCTTCTTCTTCTTCCCCTCCTTTAGTTCAACCAGATGGTACCATTGACATCTCCTCTATAAAGCTGAACTCTTAGCTCAGACTTTTTTTGCTAAAAGCTCTCTCTACCTTGGATGATTGAGGTCTTGTTCCTCACTCCCCTCCATCCTCTGACTACTTCATGCTACCTATTAAAATTCTTCGCAATGATGTTTTCCATCCTTTCGCTGGCCTAAATCCTCGAAAGGCTTACGTACCTGATGGGATCCCTCTTATTGTTCTCGGACACTGCGCCTCTGTGCTTGCACCTTGCCTAGTCAAAATCTTGCAACTCTGTCCGTCATCATTTACCTTTCCTTCTTGCTGGAAGCTTGCGTACATTCAGCCTGTTCCTAAAAAGGGTGATCGTTCTAATCCCTCAAACTACCGTTAAAACAAACTAATCCCTCAAACTAATGCTTCAATTTCCTGCCCATCAAAATTTTCTGAATCTATTCTCAACAGCAATATTCTTAAAGATCTATCACTTCGCAACCTTTTATCTGATCACCAGTATGGGTTTTGTCAAGGTCGCTCTACTGGTGATCTTCTGGCTTTCCTTACTGAGTATCTGTAGCCTTGGGCATATCAAAAGCTTTTGAAAGAGTAGCACAGAGCTTTGATTTCCAAACTACCTTCTACAGCTTGTATCCTTTTCTCTGTAACTTCATCTCAAGTTTCCTTTCTGACCGTTCTATTGGTGCTGTGGTAGACGTTCACTGTTCTTCTATATTTATCAATATTTCTGTTCTTCATGATTTTGTCATAAGAACATAAGAAATGAGGGAAGCTGCAGGAAACGACCAGGCTTACACGTAGCAGTCCCTGTACGAAATATACCTACCTATTTCCACCTATTATCCCCATCTATAAATCCCTCTAATTTTCTCTTAAAGCTCCTAATGTTGTAGCACTAACAACATGATTACTGAGTCCGTTCCACTCACCTACCACCATTTGAGAACCAATTTCTTCCTATCTCCTCCTAAACCTAAATTTTTCAAGCTTGAACCCGTTATTTTTTGTACTATAATGGTTACTGATCCTATGAATTTTGCTTACATCCCCCTTGTTATAACCCTTATACCACTTAAACACTTCTATCAGTTCCTCTCTTAACCTACGTCTCTTTAAATAATATAAATTTAACAGCTTCAATATCGCCGCGTAAGAATACTCCTCATCCTCTGTATCCTTTTAGTCATTCTCCTCCGTACTGATAATGTGGGGACCAGAACTGCACAGCGTAGTCTAGATGAGGCCTGACAAGCGCCAAATATAACTTTAATATTACTTCGTGCCTTCTACTTTTAACACTCCTAAAAATTAATCCTAATACCCTATTTGCCCTGTTTCTTCCCTCTATGCATTGTTTTCCTAGACGGAGTTCAGAGCTAACTATAACTCCTAAATCTTTCTCGTACCCTGTACCTACCAGTTTCGTTGTTTAATATGTACCTACTGTGAGGGTTTCCTTTACCTACGCTAGGTACTTTGCATTTGTTGATATTAAATTGCATTTGCCATCTGTCCGTCCATTCATTCATCCTATCTAAATCTGCCTGCAAGACAGATTTAGATTCTTAAACATCTATCACTTCACAACCTTCTACCTAATCGCCAGTATGGGTTCCGTCAAGGCCGCTCTACTGGTGATCTTCTAGCTTTCCTTACTGAGTCTTGGTCATCCACTTTTAGAGATTTTGGTGAAACTTTTGCTGTTGCCTTGGACATATCAAAAGCTTTTGATAGAGTCTGGCACAAAGCTTTGATTTCCAAACTACCCTCCTACGGTTTCTATCCTTCTCTCTATAACTTTATCTCAAGTTTCCTTTCTGACCGTTATATTGCTGCTGTGGTAGACGGTCACTGTTCTTCTAAATCTATTAACAGTGGTGTTCCTCAAGGTTCTGTCCTGTCACCCACTCTCTTCTTATTATTCATTAATGATCTAAACCAAACTTCTTGTCCTATCCAGTCCTATGCTTATGATACCACCCTGCACTTTTCCACGTCTTTTCATAGACGTCCAACCCTTCAGAAGGTAAACATATCACGCAGGGAAGCCACAGAACGCTTGACTTCTGATCTTTCTAAAATTTCTGATTGGGGCAGAGCAAACTTGGTATTGTTGAATGCCTCAAAAACTCAATTCCTCCATCTATCAACTCGACAGAACCTTCCAGACAACTATCCCCTCTTCTTCAATGACACTCAATTGTCCCCCTCTTCTACATTGAACATCCTCGGTCTGTCCTTTACTTATAATCTGAACTGGAAACTTCACATCTCATCTCTAGCTAAAACAGCTTCTATGAAGTTAGGTGTTCCGAGACGTCTCCGCCAGTTTTTGTCACTCCCCCCCAGCTGCTAGCTCTGTACAAGGGCCTTATCCGTCCATGTATGGAGTATGCTTCACATGTCTGGGGGGTTTCCACTCATACTGCTCTTCTAGACAGGGTGGAATCAAAAGCTTTTCGTCTCATCCACTCCTCTCCTCTAACTGACTGTCTTCAACCTCTCTCTCACCGCCGCAATGTTGCATATCTAGCTGTCTTTTACCGCTATTTTCATGCTAACTGCTCTTCTGATCTTGCTAACTGCATGCCTCCCCTCCTTCCGCGGGCTCGCTGCACAAGACTTTCTTCTTTCTCTCACCCCTATTCTGTCCCCCTCTCTAACGCAAGAGTTAACCAGTATTCTCAACCATTCATCCCTTTCTCTGGTAAACTCTGGAACTCCCTGCCTGCTTCTGTATTTCCACCTTCCTATGACTTGAATTCTTTCAAGATACTTATTCATCAATTTTTGACCACTGCTTTGACCCTTTTATGGGACTGGCATTTCAGTGGGCATATTTTTTTTTATTGGATTTTTGTTGCCCTTGGCCAGTGTCCTTCCTACATAAAAAAAAAAAAAAAAAGAGGCGATGGCATCCGATTCTGACCTAATTAGTCTACCTATCTTTGTGTCATCCGCAAATTTACTAATATGCTACTAATTCCAATATCCAAGTTATTGATATATATTAGAAATAACAATGACCTTAATACTGATCCTTGTGGCACCCCACTCGGATTTAGAGCCCTTTATTACAAGTCTTTTTCGCTTTCCGCTAAGCCATGACCTTATCCAGCCTAACACCTTCTTATCTATCTCGTGTGCTCTAACCTTTCTCAGGACCCTTTGATGGGGTACCTTGTCAAATGCTTTACTTAAGTCCAGATATAAGATGTCATAACTATCACCATTATCTACTACCTTTACTTTAATGTAAAAACATAACAAGTAAGACAAGACTTCCCCTTCGTGAAGCCATGATGTGACTGATTTTTCAAGTTATGTTTGTCTAAATGTTTCCTAATGTTCCTCGTTATTATTGACTCCAATATTTTACCTACAACTGAAGTTAAGCTGACAGGACTATAGTTAGACGCTAAAGTTTAATCTCCTTTCTTAAATATGGGTACTACATTAGCCTGTCTCTACATTACTGGTACCTCACCTGATTCAAGTGATTTCCTAAAGACAGAAACTAACGTCTCTCTAATAGCCTCTGTGCTTTCCTTAAGTACTCTGGGATATATTTCATCTGGTCCTGGTGTCTTAAACTTTTTTTAGCCTATCTATTTCCTGTTCCGTTATCTCCTCAGTTATAGAAATATCTGTCAGCTTCTCATTCTCATCTGCTCTAAATGTCTGTTCACTATTTGGCATATCCTGTATGTTTTCCTGGATGAAGACAGTTAAAAAATACTCATTCAGAACTTTATTAATCTCCTCCCCAGAACTAACCAGTTCTCCATCTACTGCCTTTAATGGATCTATAGTATCCTTATTCTTCGACCTGTATACCTGATAAAATTCCTTGGAGTCCTCCTTCTCCTGGCTGGCTACCTTTAATTCATATTTGCCCCTAGCTTTCCTCGTTAACCTCCTGACTGTTCTAACTAATTAATTATATTGTGGCCTTAAAACTTCTTCACCTGCCCTTAATCTCTTATATATACTTCTCTTCCGCCCTATATATTTTTTTTACGTCATGCAATTAGGTTAATTTTTTTTGTGATCTTATTGCTCTATACGGGATGTTTGCTAACTAACCTGTATGCAGCTTATCTACGAAATATTTATAAAACTCATCTACATTTACTTCACCTAATCCTCTCATCTCGGCCCCTACCATTCTCTCCACATCCTCATCTACTCGCTTTGACCTCACCTCTCCCATTTCAGTATAACCTGACCTTCCAACATATTCACACCTATCCCACCCTCCCTCTCTCCTCCGCCCCTTCCGGACACATTTTCCCTCCTCTTGTCTTACACCCTCACACCTTACCTCACCTCTCTCATCTTGCCTTATCTCTCTCAACTCCGTCCCGGACATGATCTCACCCTGCATCCGTTGCCAGTCAATTCCTTTGAGGTACCTTATTAATCCCTCAAAATCTGCTCTCCTAAAGTCAGGTATTTTACTTGTGTTTTTGCTTCTAAAACTTTCTTCCCATTTTAAATTGTACCTAATTTACCTATAGTCACTGTTACCTAGCTGTCCTTCAACCTCTATCTGCGTGACTGTTTCCTCCTTGTTAGTAAGGATTAAATCAAGAATATTGTTCCCCCTTGTTGTGTCTACGACTACCTGTTTGAAAAAAATAATCTTGAATTACCTTAAGAAATTCCTCTGCTTTCTTGTTACCCACCATCAGACTCCAGTCGATATTCCTAAAATTGAAATTTCTTACCACACATACCTGACTGTACCTGCCTGCTCTATTTATTTCCTGCCACAGTGATGTGTTAATTTCCTTTGTACTGGTGGGTGATCTCTACACTACTCCTAGTACTACTGACTGTGATCCTTCCTTAATATATATCCATATCGACTCAGTTTTGTTGTCTGTTTTGATTCTACTGTTAATACAACACTAATGTGTCCTTAACGTATAACGCGACGCCTTCTCCTCTCCTGCTTTGTCTACCCTTATAGAACAGTGTATAAACATCTATCTTAAACTCAGGATTAAATACTTTTCCTGACATATCTAACCAAGTTTCAATCAAAGCAATGATATCAAAGTTCTCTACACACACTATTCCTCTAAGCAAGTCTATTTTATTTAAAATACTTCTACAATTTGTGTAGTAAACGCTTAAGCTATTTCTCACCATCCGTGAGCTAGTTAACTTTCTAGATTTAACTAATTGGTCCTTCGTTTTGACCTCACAACCCCTTCTTCCTGATTAACGAAAAAATCGCTTGAGTGCAGATACCTCCCGTTCGAGTGTTCCGGCCAAAACACGAACTCCCTGGCGCGATAAATGCACTCCATCCCGGGCGTACAAGGTGTCCTTTGTCACTCACTCTCTTCCTATTATCCATCAATAATCTTCTTAACTAAACTTTTTGTTCTATCAACTTCTACGCTGATGATACCACCGGATACTTTCCCATGTCTTTTCATAGATGTCCAACCTTTCAGGAAGTAAACAGTTCACACAGGGAAACCACAGAACGCCTGACTTCTGGTCTTTAAAATTTCTGATTGGGGCAGCGCAAACGTAGTATTATGGAATGCCTCAAGAACTCAATTCCTCTACCTATCAGCCTGACACAACCTTCCAGAGTACTATCCCCTCTTCTTCAATGGCACGCAACTTTCCCCTCCTTCTGTACTTAACATCCTCGGTCTGTCCTTTACTTATAATCTAAATTGGAAACTTGACATCTCATCTCTAGCTAAAACAGCTTCTAAAAAGTTAGGTGTTCTAAGACGTCTCCGCCAGTTTTTTCTCACCTTTCCAGCTGCTAACTCTGTACAGGAGCCTTATCCGTCCATGTATGGAGTATGCTTCACATGTTTGGTGCACTCCTTCCCGGGCGTACAAGGTGTCCTTTGTCACTCACTCTCTTCCTATTATCCATCAATAATCTTCTAAACTAAACTTCTTGTCCTATCAACTCCTACGCTATCTTCTAAACAGGGTGGAATTAAAAGTTTCTCATTAAGTCCTCTCCTTTAACTGACTGTCTTCTACCTCTTTCTTACCACCGTAACGTTGCATCTGTTGCTATCTTCTGCTATTTTCATGCTAATTGCGCTTCTGATGTTAACTTCATGCCTCCTCTCTTCCCGCGGCCTCGCTGCACAATATTTTCTTCTTTCTCTCACCACTATTCTGTCTGTCTCCCTAATTATAAAGTTAACCAGCATTTTCAATCATGCATCCCTTTCTCTGATAAACTCTGTAACTCCCTGCCTGGTTCTGCATTTCCACCTTTCTTTGACTTGAAATCCTTTATGATGGAGGTTTCAAGACACTTATCCCTCAAATTTTTATTACCGTTCTGAACCCTCTTCGGTGACCGGCATCTCAGTGGGCCTTTTTTTTTTTAAGGACTTTTGTTGCTCTTGGCAGGTGTCTCTCCTACATAAAAAATAAAAAAAATGATGGCATAACCACGGCTATGCGGATAAATTCACAGGTATGTAGGTGAATTTATGGGTATTTGGGTGAATTAGTCTTCAGCTCAGGGAACTTGACGTCCCTGCCTTGCATAGTCTCAGGTCACACCTGGACAAGGTGTCCCGTGACAAGGTTACGGTGAAGCCACTGGGCAGCAGCAGTGATGGATTCGACTGTAGGCAGAGGATCTTTTAATGAGTCAATGACTGGAGTTCCAGGGTCCTACTTAGCTGGACCACGCCCAAGTCAGCTGGGTCTGCGGTGTAAAAAAAGAAATTAGGCAACCTCTACATTAGTAGCCTCCTTAGGAGCCAGTGGTGGTTGCTCACTGTCCCTTACTTATCTATGATGGTCCTTTTATCCCTCTCTTCTTGCCAGCTAATATCTGTTATCTCTTCTTAAACAATTTGGCTTCTTGGATCCTTTGGGGTAACCAACAGACTCGAGAAGGTTTCTGTGACTTTCTCTCATCGCCTAAAGAAATCTTTAAATTTCTTGGTCTCTCTGGAAGGGTGTTTGATAGTCTCACGCGCCACTGGGTCGCAAGGGTCGCAGAGATAAATTCCGCGTCTGGGAAGGTGAGGCCAAGTATTGGTTCCTTTTTCTCACATGCCTGCTTTGCTCTGAGTGACTACGTCCCTCCTATGGGACAAAACTATGAAAACAATATCTGCTAAGCGCGGGGTTGTGAAAGTGTCACTTGTGTCCAAAACTTTTAGTGCTAGCACAGTGTTATCTATTTTCTATGCATTTTATTTCTTTAAACTCGATTTATGGTGACAAATTAAAGTATCTTTAATAGCGCTCTTTTTGAATTTGCAAAAAATCTTTAATTGTATATATTACTAAAGAAAATGCCTGCGACTTTAAATATATGTGAAGACTTCAGGGGCAGATTTGCTGCCAAGTATTTTGTTATTGACCCGTTATGTCGTTTGTGTCTATCTCCGAACCGAACGAACAATTTGAATGCTGAATTACAGTAAGTAAAGAAAAAGATGAATACTGAAATAAAAGAAGTAACGAAAGAGCTTCAAGCCCTTAAGCCTTTTGTTGCAGAGAATGTAAGAATCCTTCCGCCATCGAAGGTGTCGAGTACTGTCGCCGCAACTGCACCCTCCCACAATGCCTCTCCTGCTTCCAAGGAAGAAACTCCTACCTCACAGGAAGAAATTCCAACTTCACGGGAAGATCATACGTCACAAGATGAAACTCTTCGTTCATAGGAGGTAGCACAGGCTGCATTCAAACCTTTAGGAATGATGCTAAACCGATAAGGAAGTCGCTGATCTTCACAACTTTTCAAACAAATTTCAGTTTTATGTGGAGGATGAGTTCGAAATTCGCCTAGTGGGGTACTCCATGGTGAGTGACCAATTAGTTGAATTCTGTGGCCGTTCTTCAAATGGCAGCAGAACCCATTTCTGTTACCCAGGTGCTAGACCGCAGTATGTGATGATGCCACCAGTGACAGCGAGAGTAATACGCTTTACGTAATACACGCTGGCACAAATGACATTTTTTATCACGTTCCGATGAACTGCTCGAGAAGTACCATCGTATGATGAAACAGTTCAAAAGTAAGACGAATGATTCCAATATTGTCATCTCCAGAATTCTGCTAAAGGTCGGGGCAGAAAGGAAATTTTATAACAAGGCCTTCAGCACGAACAACCGACTCAAGATTCTGTATCCCTAGGAAAGCGTTTATTTCTTCAGTTTATGGAACCAGTTCTACTTTGACATTCATGTCTACCGAGAAAATGGTGTCCATCCAAATCCCGCTTCGGAAGGTTGCTTTGCAATCAGGTTTCTGACGTCATATTTAAAAACGGCACACAAACAACTCCAAGAGCTCCACTGTGAGGGTGCAACAAGTTATATCGACCTTCGACTCGCACAACATAAAAACTTGTTACGTTAATATGCGTAAGTTTTGCAACAAATTTGAAGACCTTGAAGCTTTCGGAGCGATGGAAAAATATCATATTATTGGAGTTACTGAGTCGTGGCTTGATACATCAAATAAAGATATCATTGCGGAATATAATTTACCAGCCTATACAATTTTCAGTTGCGAAAGGGTCGGTGGAAGAGTCATCTTATGCATTCATAATTCTCTCCACCCAACTTTAGTGAAAACAGAGATCGTCAGTAACGTAGACACATTATTTACAAAAAAATAAAAAAATAAATAATAAAAAATAAATAAATAAATAGTAAAGTAAAAATCGGCTTAATTCATAGACCCCCTGGCCAGTCTGTAGACATCAACCATGACTTATCTTAATTAATCTTTGAAACAAGTAATCATTACAAGATTGCTATTATGGGATACACTTACCTGGTATACAGGGCGTAAGCTGTTCTCTGATTTACTAGAGCGTGATCTATATCAACATGTTGACAAACTGACACATGATAATATTTTAGGAACAGCAGAAAATCTAGTTAATGATGCTAATGTTGGCTCAGCATTTATACCAGCGATCATCGTATGATCAAATACAGTATTGTAATTAAAGTAAGTCCAGCGAAAAAAAAAAAAAAACAGGAAAAAGTATACTGGACTACCAAAGAGCGAACTTCAGTAGATTCCATTCACATTTAAACAACACTGACAGGAGTGAAACTATATTGGAAACAAATATTAACAGATCGTGGAAAGCCTTCACTACTAAAATAATATTGCCGTAAGATTTTGCGTTGCATTTCAAAACAGACGATCTGTGAAAAATAAAGTTGTAGAATGACGAGATCAAAGAAAGCCTTTCTAAAAAGAAGCGCGCGCACTATATGTCAACCAAGAACGAAGCAGATAAATTAGAACTTGACAGAATTCATTGTGAAAGGAACAAAAATCTTGAATATAAACCAAAAGCAAGTAAGTCGAATCCCAAAGAATTTTACAAATATATTAACAACAAACAGGCCATCGTATGCAAAACGGCAACAATATTAAGCAGATTCTTCGGATCCGTATTCACCGAAGAAGACTGTTTATCAGTTCATTCACCAGAATATAGGAATCAAATTCCATAGATGGTATTTTCATTACAAAAAGCGATGTTATACGAGCCATTGATAAAGTGAACGTTTGTAAATCTCCAAACCCAGACAAAATTTCGCCTAGAATTATGAAACCAAACATCACATTAGTAAACCTCTCACAATCAGCCAACTATCGACCATTAG